>NC_045445.1:112031654-112175104 GCF_002776525.5 Piliocolobus tephrosceles | reverse complement strand
TTTTTTTGTTGTTTTTTTTTTTTTTTAGTTAGCTAAATTTATGCAACAAGTGAATTTTAAATCTGGTAGTGTAATTAGTATATTTATAACAGTACAGTTTGTCCATAATATTGCAGCATTCAAGAATGTCTCTATCACATGTGAATACATCAATAGTTGTTTTGCCAGTTGTGATAGACTTGCAGAGTTTTTATTTATTTATGTATTTTATTTATTTATTTATTCTTTTTTTTTTTTTTTTTTTTTTTGAGACAGTTTTGCTTTTGCTGCCAGGCTGGAGTGCAATGAGGAGCAACCTCTGCTTCCCGGATTCAAGCGATTCTCCTGCCTCAGCCTCCTAAGTAGCTGGGATTACAGGTATGTGCCACCACGCCTGGCTAATTTTGTATTTTTAGTAGAGGCAGAGTTTCTCCATGTTGGTCAGGTTGGTCTCGAACTCCCAACCTCAAGTTTAATGGCTCACAGAGATTCATACATTTCTCTATAATAATGTAGCTTTTACTCCTCTGTATTCTACTGTCTCCGAGTGAAAAAGAAAAGAAGTAGAGTGTAGCTATTCTAATGGACATTGCAATAACACAGACTGCTATCTGTAGTCCTGAAAGACATCGTTATTTATGAACGTAAACATTTCTAAACTAAGTGTTAAACTGATTTAGTACCCTAATGGTTTTAACTTTCATCTGAATGTGCCTGGTCCGTGCAAATGTATATCTTCTAATGGTTTCATTATGACAGAATAAATTCTGAGAATTCATTTTTACAGAACAAATCTACAAATATTCACCAAGGTTAGAAATATATGTTCACTTATCAGAAGCTTGAATTTGTGTAAGTTATTTTCACAATAATCATCTCATCTGTTAGATAATAATCTGATAAAATAAAGAAAGGCTGCAATTTCTATAAAACATTTGAGAAATCTGAACATCTCATTCAGGGCCTACCTTTACTATTTTAAAACATTATCTCGGATTAATATCTATCAATACATATTTTCTTTTCAGGAGAGTGTACTTATGGAAAAATTCTGTAATCTTTTATTAACACAATTTAAAATACTGTTTCGAGTAATGCATTATGCCAAAAATGGAAAATTGCCATTCCCTAAATATGCTTAAATTTGGGCAAAATTACATGTATGTATGTGTACATATGTGTGTGTATACTCTAGATTTATATACTCTTTTGTCCCAGTGGATGGACAGAAACACACACAGATACACACACACACACACACACACACACACACACAGAGAAAGAGAAAAAGAAAGAGAGAGGTGATTACATAAATATACAAGGGTAGGACATAAATTGTAAACATTTGTAAAGGTACACAGATTACTTCAAAAGAGTAAATAGTACTGCATTAGGCCCCAAAGAGAACTTCTATATATGTTACATTGCTTTGGTAATGTAATCAGCTTTATAATGACTAATGAAATTAAGTCAAAAAATTATCTGTAAACCATAGGAACCATTAACAGTTCTGCTATTTGCATCCTTACATCTTTAATGGTTAATTCCAAAGAATTCTCAGTGGAGGCAATAGTCATTAAATATATTATCTGAATCATTATCTGCAACCTGCTGGTAACCAAAAGCTAAAAATCCCACAGTGATGACATGAACCCATATAAGCACAGCAATCTCATTTTCATTAAGCCATTCCTTAGAAATGTGTAAGGTACTTATTTTAGAAGAGAGCCAAGAGCTAGCTAAAACATAAACAAAGTAATTTTTATGGGTTATTTTTATTTTATCTCTTAGATAGTTTCAGCATGTTTTTAGTGGGCATTTTTCCAAAAAGAAGAAGAGGTAGTTACGCATTGAAGTACCTATAATTAATCTACTCGAATGCAAGGTTTTTTATAAATATATTGTAATACAGACTAAAGTTAGAGCTGACCATACAAGTTATTAAAGGAGGCTATCAACATTGTGTCATAATGAAATTCTCTTTGATAGAATCGTTGTTAAAAATGTATTTTTCTCAATCATCTGGCCAAATCTCTGAACTCTCACCATGAAATGTTCTTTTTGATTAGAGCAATGCCAAAACAGAATTTTTTTGTTGACTATAAACCACTAGCTTGGAGGCTAAATACTGATGCCTGAGCCAGGGAAAAGTTATCCACTGGGCCACAATAAAATCAACACAGGAACTTGGGAAGCAAGAAGTTGGTCGAGCATCACTTTCCTAGGGAATATGGTTGCAGAAGGTGGAGTCAGCTGCAAACTCCTAGTAATAGAAGAGTGACTTAGAAGAGAAGACGAAAAGAAAATTAATCAGAAACTGTGCTATGCCAAGTACAGCCAAAAACATTTTAGCTTATTTAATATTTCAAAGTTATGTGATCTCTTTCAAGATATTATTGTGTGTGTATGGCCAGTGATAGGAAAAGAGACAGACTGTATTTGTATTGCATTGCTTTGTTCCTTTATAATAAGAGGTCAATAAAATTTATCAAAAACATTTCTGCTCAATATTAATAGCAGGCATTCAATGGTAGAATTACCAACCAGTTTCCATTATCTGTGAAAATGATTACCAGTTTCTGGCCTGAAGACACCGGAAAAGCAGCAGATATAGAAGAAGCAGTTGAGGCTCTCCATGTCCTTAAGCACAGCAGTCAGGTAAATAACTTGCCAAAAACCTGTTTTTAAACGTGATCTTATGGATATTAGTATCTTCTTTAGTAGTAAATATGCAGATTTTTAAAAACATTTTGTTTTTATCTGACACATTATAATTGTATATATTTATGGGGTACAGTGTGATGTTTCAATAGATATATACAATGTGCAATGTATCACGTTAATTAGCATATCCATCACCTCAAACACTTGTCATTTCTTTGTGGTGAGAACATTCAAAATCCTATCTTCTAATTATTTTAAATTAAGTGTTGCTGAGTTTATAGTAACTTTTGGTCATACGTTTTCTCACAACAGAGAGTAAAATAAAGTACTCTCAGCTGGGCGGGGTGGCTCACGCCTGTAATCCCAGCACTTGGGGAGGCCAAGGTGGGTGGATCATGAGGTCAGGAGTACGAGACCTGCCTGACCAACATGGTGAAATCCCGTCTCTACTTAAAATACAAAAATTAGCCAGGTGTGGTGGCACGTACCTATAATCTCAGCAACTCGGGAGGCTGAGGCAGGAGAATCGATTGAACCCAGGAGGCGGAGGTTGCAGTGAGCTGAGATGGAGTGCCATTGCACTCCAACCTGGGGGACAAGAGCGAGACTTCGCCTAAAAAAAAAAAAAAAAAAAGAAAATTCTCCCATGTAGTTGGTTTAATGAATGGTTTGAAGTTGAAAGTGTCTGCAGAACTTGTAAAACATGAAACCGCTGCTCTTCATATTGAATATCATCTTAAATAGAGCACACCAGGCTCTCACAAGTTTATACAAGACTGGAATGAAAATAAGAATGGAAGAAAGGAAGGCGTCACTACAAGTATTAAAATATAATTTGGAACTACCTTTTGAATTTAGTAGCAGAAAAATGAATTCAACTTCCTCCATTGATGCTTCTTTCCATAGAATTTTCTAGTGGTAACAGGAAAGCAGTATGTCTAGCAAGGCACTAGGAAAGGTCAGATTTCAACATCTACAAACAGCTATGCATTTGCTAAAAAATACTTTTGGAGACTCGTGATCACAATAAATCAAAGATCAGCACACAGCACTTGGAAGTTTTAACTTTATATATGGATCAAAGATGGATAGGTGGATAGATGGCGTATGACACCCTCAATCAAAATAAATTTAAATTATAAGAATAAATTATTTTGTAACCATCATCAGGGATAGCAAGAATGAAACATTTATTCCTGAATTGTCACAGATCGAGTTAACCAGAATTAGACAGAATGTGATATAAGAGGTTTATTTGGGATAATTTTCTGTGAAAGAAATAAGAAGGAAGCAGATTTTGGCATAGTGAATAGTAAAACAGCTACATAAACCCCATGAGGCCTTCGCCAACATGGCCAGGAGCTGTGGATTGCCATTCAGAATTTCTGGCATCAGGCTGAAATGTCTGCATCTCTGAACCCTGCCTCAATCAGTCAGGGTACACAAGATTGCCTGGTGGAGTACAGCCTTGGGCCAGGAGGCTACATGACTGGGCTGTGACCTCAGGCCAGATGGCTGAGACAGACTCTGAAGGAGCTTTCAAATGGAGACATTCACCTGACCACAGTCCACATGTTTGAGCAGCACTTCCTACACTGATGAAGTACCAGAAGGTGCAGCTCCGTGTCTTCCACATGAATTAACCCACTTTAATCTTGATTTACAAATCAGAAAAGTCTGATAGATGAGATAATCGTCTATTACAGTGAGCAGTACAGTTTGCTAACCCAAATCTTTTTGTGTGTTTTGGTAGAGAGCAGTTATATATGTGTGGGTCAGTACACTATTTGGAGAGCTCTTTTTAAGTGAGAAGAGATAGAATGGCCAATCTAAGACTTCATATCCTTCCTAAACCTGTGAAGCCTTTAGGAAAGCACAGTTTCTTGGCACACTAATCAAAATCTACTAAGTATAATTGTGAAACGCCCTCCTGAGTAAAATATCTTCATTTCTAGATCATTTGTAAGTGAACTCTACTGCAAAGGTCACATATTACTCATCTATTAACAATAAATATTATTTGAATACTTAATGACAGAGGTGGTCTAAAATGGTATTTAAAACTGGTTTCATCGAGAGATTAATGCAAGTAGATAATAATTTTATTTCAAAAGTAACAAGAAGAATAAGTCCTCTAAGATTATTTGAAATGACATTCCTCTTTAAATAAAATCCAAACATCAAAATAATGAATTTTAAATAGTCTGCTAAAATTCTGAAACACTTTATCAAAGCACTTTTTAATGCTGGTTTCTATTCGGTTGGAATAGTGAAAATGTTCATGTTGTAGGTAAAGGTTAAAAAATTAAATGCTGAAATTAAATAAAATTAAGGATATTAAAATAAGATAGTTCAGTATATTTAATAAAGTAATTAAATAAGGAATGGAAGAACTACAGCTAGTTTTACCTTAGATGGAAATTTATAAACAGAACAAAATATTTCCATTAGTAGTACCATATTCTACCTTTATTTTTAACCCAAGGGAAGTCAATGAATTCTGATTTCTTATACCACCTTTAGTAAGCATAAAAAGTAAGGCTGAATTTTTCTTACGTGAAATGCCCCATACTATAGAAAACAATAGTTATAGAGAACTAACAACTAAAATATTTAAACCCATGCTAGGATTAAGAAGAGATATACTAGACCCTTGGTGTGCTAGTAATGTTCTATTTCTTGACCAGAGCTGTGGATCCAAGAGCATTTACTTCACATTGGTTTGTTAAAATATTCAAATAAGTTTTATATAGTTTTCTTTATTTTGTTTCCAAAAAAACTTTTAAAAGAATAAACTATAATAACAAAAAAACTAACTTGTAAACCAAAAATGCCTTCAAAATCATATTACTGTGATACTTGAAAATTAAAACTGATATGGCTTCCACTAAATATAAATTTAGAAATAATTGAAAATTTATTTTAATCAAGTAAATGTTTTCTGAAATACTCCTGAGATTTCCCACTGCCTACCTTTTAGCAAGAATCATGCTAAAATTCAAGATGTCTCCTTGTTCATGGGCAGCAGATTTGAGCTAAAAATGGTGTCCATAAGATGAAAGCATCCTAAAGAACAGCTGTTCTTAATCAGTGAAGGGAGCTTTGAGTATCTCAAAAGTTGTTTTTGGCTATCCGGTAGGGCCCCTTAGAGGTATATGACTCACTTTACTTACTGATTATAAACACACATTTAATCCAAACATCCCAGAAAGTCACATAGAGAATGGATATTAATTTACCTACATTACACTTATTAAGCTGTTGCGAGCATTAGTGCATTCACACTCCAAGTGATTTGACTCTGGGCGTGATTCATTCTCTGCTACTCTTCCCAATCCGATGCAGGTTTCTACCTCCTTCCAAAAAAGCAGGAAGAAGCATGTGTAAAATACTTTAAAAATACTAAATTCTGACCTACTATACCCAGGTACAACCTTCACAAATACCTAAGTATATACTGAATAAATCTAGGATCAACTTCCATTGATTTCTTGTTTCTAGTTTATTTTTATAAAGCTTTTTTAAAAATAGTAAGATTTCCATTTACAAACGTGGCAATTCCTGATCATATTAATGACACAAGCATAACAGGTTTATTATGCATCAAAAGTGTTTATAATGTTATACAAGGTTAACAAAATGCTTCTGTAGTATAGATAAACACAGTATGATTATAAGTTTTAATATAAGATCTGCACATTCTAAAATACATTTTCATCAGAAAGTGTTCGGCACATTTATGATAAACACCAAGTATTGATGTTTGTGAGTTGATTTTTTAGCAAACCTTCAGAAGGTGAAGGGGGCTTTCCCATTGGCCTGAAGTGTCTGTATGCGTAAATGCTATATGGAGGAAGAGTTTTATACCTAATCATTAATGAAAACTGAAGTAAAGATCATGGACCTAAAAGAACAATTTCAATTCCCTTATCACATCATGGATGTACCTGTAGAAGCCGGAGAAACATTATTCACAGACTAATCATCAGAAGAGAGTGTAATCTAGGGCAGAATGAAATTAAGGATTTCAAAAGCGTGCATTTTTTGAAGATACAAATTGAGAAAAAATATAAGAGCTATAATCAACTTATATTTTGGATATTAGCAATTCCTCTAACACACCCCAACTTTGATATGTATGCTGTGTAAAGAAATACTGAAATTCTGCCTTCTTTTTCTTTTACAGTATTTTTTCAATTACATTTATCATTCATTGGTTTCACATGCACAATAAAAAAGTGTTTTTATTTCCAATTAAGGCTCTCTAAAGAGCATGATGCAGTTCAATAAGTACATTAATCACAAATGAGGATGTGCAGCATAATTGCAGAATTTAGAGAACAGCTTTTGAATTGAAGATTATGTAAGAATAATAAGAACCCTAGCAAGATAAACCAGAACTAAGTAGGAAATGACAAGAATGCACACAGACCTAATAGCCCTTTCCTAGTCCATCTTGTATCATAGAAGATTCAGACCAAGATAAAGAAATTTTTAAAATTAAATCAAGATAAAATATAGATGGATAAATAAATTATAGATAAAATAGTTGATTCAAAGGGTTCAGGGACAACTTGAGGATACAGCAACATTTTCCTAAGAACATGGAAATTCCATATCTAGCCTGAAGACAACAGAATAACAGTACCACATTGTGAGGTCATGTACTCACTGAGCTATGAGAACCCCAGAAGCACCAAATTTTGCTAGTGATGGATATTTTTCAGTACTTTCACATTCAGACAACCATAAATCCCAGGCCAAATAATTCAAAGATGCCTATCAGTAGCAAAAGCTGGCCCTTCAGGAGTTCTCACAGCTCATTGAGTGCATGGCAGAATCCCGTTCTCAAAAGCAGAGTTTTGAAAAGCTTAGTGACAAAGAGGAAGGGATGGAAGTGACTACGCAGGAAACTGACCTTATGAAACGGGAAATCCCCTAGTCCGAGATGTTTAGGAAAGTGCTGGAAGCTCAACTTGAGGATGTCATTGCTGAGACTTCAAAGGAACATAGACTTGGTGAATACAGATAAAAACTTCTCTGAACAAACAGAACGTTAGCTTCAGGTCTCACAGTAAAGCAAGAAGGCCAGTAACCAGATGCCGCTTTAGAATATTGCAAGATATTTCTAAAACAAAATATAATTTGAAGGGGAAGGTTTTCTTATAAAAAAAAAAAGGTTTGCCCACTTGAAGTCTCCTTTTTTTTGAAAACGGAAAAAAAAAAAAAAAAAAAACAGGCACAAGAGGAGCTATATGTTTCAGAATGCCATCAGCAGCAAGATATATTAATGTTTAAGGAGAAATTATAAAAGTCTAAAGAAGAATGGCATAATTAAACAAAATGTGAGGCAGAAAACATTGTGTGTGTGTGTGTGTGTGTGTGTGTAGAATAAGGTATATGAAAAAGCAAGAGCAGTAAGATGTGAAGAAAATGAGAAAATAACTGGTGAAAATGAAAGATTTGTTCTACTGTGGATAAATTAACAGCTCAAAATAGATAACATGAAAATGAGTTTAAGGATTTTGCAGCTAAGAGTAGGCTGCCTGCTGGGAAGCTTAGACTGCAGAAACTACTCAGTGGGTCGGTGATGAGAAACATTCCCCCGAGATAGTTTCAAGCTCTTAATTCTCAAATGACCAGGTCCATGACTCCCAGTTCTAGTTTGATACAGACAGTGCTGGCTTCACTCTGGAAAGATCATATTCAGGTGTTAGCTATGGCGATAGTGTTAGAATTACAATCTCCTCCTGAGATAGGCAACTGGGTCTGACAGCAAGGTTCCAAAACCTACCGGGTGAAGAAATGACAAAGGATTTATGTATTGGTATGTGACTGTATATTATTTTTGAGCTTGCATGAATACGGTGCTTTATATAAACTTACATCCTTGAAGTAGCTACAAGAAATTATAGATAAAGAATTGTTGATCATGATCTTTCAAATCCATCATAGTCATCATGAAAAACTTTTTTTATTGTGGTAAAATACATATTTAACATAAAATTTACCATGTTAACTATTTTTAAGTGCATGCTTCTATAGCATTAGGTATAGTCACATTGTTGTTTTAACCATCACCACCGATCATCTTCAGAATATTTTATCTTCCCCAACTAAAAACTTCATACTACTTAAACAATAACTCCTCATTGGTGTCTCCTCCCAAACTTTGGAAACCATCATTCTATTGTTTTATGAATTTGACTACTCTAGGTACCTCCTGTAAGTGGAACCATACAATATATATCCTTTTGTGATTGCTCATTTCATTTACTATAATGTCATCAAGATTCATCTGTGTTGTAGCATGTATAAGAATTTTCTTCTTTTTTAAGGCTGAATAATATGCTATTTTATGTATAAACCACATTTTGTATATGTATTCATCTGTTGATGGACAAAACGTAGAAGGTTTGCTTTTACCTTTTGGATATTGTGAATAATGATGTTATCAACATGGGTATAAAAATATCTGCCCAAGTTTATTCTTTCACTTATTTTGTACATGTATGTACCCAGAAGTGGAATTGCTAGATATACTAATTATGTTTAATTTCTTTGAGAACTCATCATGTTGTTTCTTACAGTGGCTACACCATTTTCCCATCCTGCAAGCAATGCACAGGGTTCCATTTTCTCCACATCCTTACTAACAAGGATGGGAAGGATGTATTTTATGTATTTGTTTTTAGTTTTTGTTGTTTTTGATAGTAGCCATTTTAATGAGTGTGAAGTGATATTTCATTATGGTTTGAATTTGTATTTCTCTAATGATTAGTGTTGTTAAACAACTTTTCATATGTTTATAGGCCACTTTTATATTTTTGGAAAAATGTTTATTCAAGTCCTTTGCCCATTTTTATCTGTGTTGTTATTATTGTTAAGTTGTAGGAGTACTTTTAATATGTTCTGTATATTGAATCCTTATCAAATATATAATTTGCAATGTTGTCTCTCATTTCATAGGTTGCCTTTTCACTCTGTTGATACTTTCCTTTGATGCACAAAAATTTCTAGTTTTGATGGTGCCCAACCTATACACTTTTTCTTTTGTTGCCTGTGCTTTTGATGTCATATCCAGGAAACAATTGCTATATCCCATATCATAGTTTTATATATGGTATAAGATGATGATGCAACAACTTCTTATCCTCGTCCTCCTCCTCTTTTACCTCTTCTGTGGGTATCCAATTTTCCCAACAGTATTTGTTGAAAAAAATTGTTCTTTCCCTATTGAATTTTCTTTACATCTCTTATGGAAAACCATTTAATCTTGTATAATAGGATTTATTTGGGGGTGTTGTATTTTGTTCCATTGGTGTATATGCCTGTTATATTGCCAATATCACATTGTTTTGCTTCGTGTATCTTTGTGGTAAGTTTGGAAATCATGAAGTGTGAAACCTCAAATTTTGCTCTTCTTTTTCAAGATTGCTTTGTCTACTTAGAGTCTGTTGAGATTCCATATGTATGTAAGGATGGATTTTTTTCTAATTTTGCAAAAGGAAACATTATTGGAATTTTGAAAGGATTGCATTGCATCTGAAGATCACTTTGGGTAGTACTTGCATCTTAAAATATTAAGTCTCTTAATTCATAAACACAAAAATATCTTTTCATTTATTTATATCTTTAATTTCTTTCAGCAGTTTTACAGTTTTTACTCTACAAGTCTTTTACATCCTGGGTTAAGTTTATTTTAAATCATTTTATTCTTTTTGATGTTGTAAATGGAATTATTTTGTTAATTTTCTCTTTGGATTCTTGCACTGTTAGTGTATAGAAGTGCAATTAGTTTTTTAGTGTTTATTGTGTATACTGCAACTTTGCTGAATTTGTTTATTAACTCCAAAAGTATTTGTGAAATCTTTAGGTCTTTCTATATATATGATCACATCATCTGAGAACAGAGATGATTTTACTTCTTCCTTTCCAATCTGCATGCCTTTTAAAATTTTTCTTGCTTAATTGCTCTGACTAGGATTTCCACTACAATGCTGAATAGTAGCAGTGAAAGCAGGCATCCTAGTTTTGTTCCTGACCTTATGGGGAAAGCTTCTGCTCTTTCATCACTGGGTATAATTTTAGTCTTGGATTTTTCATGTACAATCCTTGTCATGCAGAAGAAATTTTCTTCTATTTCTAGTTTACAGTTTTTATCATGAAAGGGTATTTAATTTTGCTAAACACTTTTTCTACAGCAACTGAGATTACTGACTGAATCCCCTTAATAGTTATACATCTGTTAGGATTTTCTATGTATTTATGATTCAATCCTGGTGGGCTGTGTTTTTCTAGGAGAATTTGTCTGTTTCATTTTGCTTATTTAATACATTGGCAAAGAATTGTTCATAGTACTCTTATAAAATTCTTTTTATTTCTCTTTAAAATAAGTAGTGGTATAGTTTGAATGTATGTCCCTGCCCAAATCTCATACTGAAATATAATTCCCAATGTTGGAGGTGGGGACTGGTGGGAGGTGCTTAGATCATGGGGGCAGTTTCTCATTAATGGTTTAGTACCATGCTCTTTGGTGCTGTCCTTGTGATACTGAGTGAGTTCTTGTGAGATCTGGTCATTTAAAAGTGTGTAGCACCTTCCCCCTTGCTCTCTTAATCATACTCTGGCTATGTGTCATGCCTGCTCTCCCTTTGACTTCTGCAATGATTGTAAGTTTCCTGAGGCCTCATCAGAAGCTGAGCATGTGTCAGCATCATGTTTCCTGTACAGTCTTCAGAACAGTGAGCCAATTAAATATCTTTTATTTATAAATTTTCCAGTCTCTGGTAATTCTTTAGAGCCAAGAAGAAACAAATGAATACAGGTAGTAATGTTTCCTCTTTGATTGCATACTTAAGTTGTTTGTGTAATCTCTCTTTTTGTCTTAGTCAGTTTAGCTGAAGATTTGTCACTTCGTTTGATCTTTTTCAAGAACCAACTCTTCGATTTCTTGATTTTCTCTATTGTTTTTCTATTTTCTATTGGATTTATTTTTGCTCTAATCTTTAATATTTCCTTCCTTCCGCTAACTTTTGGTTTAATTTATTATTATTTCTATTTCCTTAAAGTCTAAAATTAGGTTGTTACCTTGAGATATTTCTTCTTTTTTAATGTAAGTGCTGCCAGTTATAAGTTTTCCTCTTAGCGCTGGTCTCACTGAATCCCATGAGTTTTGGGATTTTTTTGTTTTCATTTTCATCTGATTCAAAATATTTTCTAATTTTCTTTTTGACTTCTTTGAATCATTGTTTTTTATGAGTTTTAACCATTGGCTGTTTAACAGTATGTTGTTCAATTTCCACATATTTGTGAATTTTTTTGTTTTTCTTCTGTTGCTGATTCTAGCTTTATTCCATTATGAGAAGAAAATATACTTTGCATGACTTCAATCTTTTTAAATGTATATATTTTCTTTGAGGCAGAGTCTTGCTCTGTCGCCCAGGCTGGAGTGCAATGGCACAATTTTGGCTCAGTGCCACCTCCGCCTCCCAGGTTCAAGCAATTCTCCTGCCTCAGCCTCCTAAGTAGCTGGGATTACAGGAACCTGCCACCAAGCCCGACTAATTTTTGTATTTTTAGTAGAAATGGGGTTTTGCCATGTTGGCCAGGCCAGTCTCGAACTCCTGACCTCTGGTGATCTGCCCACCTTGGCCTCCCAAAGTGCTGGGATTACAGGCGTGAACCACCATGTCCGGCTTTAAATATATTAAGACTTGTTTTATGCCCTAGCATGTGGCCTATCCTGAAGAATGTTCCATGTGTACTTGAGAAAATGTATATTCTGCTGTTCTTGGGTGGAGCATTCTGTATATGTTTGTTTAGTCTAATTGTTCTGTAGTCTTGTTCAGGTCCTATATTCTCTTATTGATCTTTCTGTTTTTTCTATTTTTTTGTTAACAGTGGGGTATTGAAATCTCCCACTATTATTGTAGAGTTGTCTCTTTATTCAATTTTGTAAACATTTGCTTCATATATTTAGGTAACGTAATACTTACATAAGTAATAGAAAAAAACATGAAAGAAAGGATGCTTTATCTTTTTATTGAGTCCACAGTCTTCAACACAGACAAACCAGATGCAAATAAAGGCTGCAACTTAAAGCAAACACTAGTAGGTGTAATTTGTCCTTTGTGACTTTACTATCCCAAAGTCTATCCCCTCACTGCGGACATCATTACTTGTTCTATTTGGGTTGCTTTTTCTTTCTACCTCTATTGGCACCAAATAGAGTGTATAAAGAGAACTTATTAGACATAACTTTACCATAAAATTGAGGAGTGTGCTTGTATTTACAAAAAGGAACTGAAAACTGTGTTCATACAAAAACCTCCACACAGATATTTATAGCAGCTTTATTCATAGTCACTAAAACACAGAAGCAGCCAAGATAGGTTGTGGTGGGTGAATGATAAACCATGGTAGATCCAGACAGTAGAATATTATTCAGTGCTAAAAAGAAATAAGCAATAAAATCATGAAAAGACGTAAAAGAAACTTATATGTATGTTACTACTGAAAGAAGTCAATCTAAGAAGCCTACGTACTGTATGATTCCAGCTATATGACATTCTGGAAAAGATAAAACTATGGAGACAGTTAAAATATCAGTGGCTGCCAGAGGTTAGTGGGGAGGAAGAGATATACAAGGCAGAGAGCAGATGATTTTCAGAGCAGTGAAAATACTCTGTATCACACTAGAATGATACATACATATCATTTTACATTAGTCCAAACCCATAGAATGTACAGGAACCAAGAGGGTACTGTAATGTAAATTATGGACTTTGAGTGATAATGACATGTCCATCTAAGCTCATCAGTTGTAACAAATGTACTGCTCGGGTGTGGGATATTGATAGTAGGGGATGTTGATAGTGAGGGAAGCTGTACAAGTGAGGGGGCACAGAAATACCCATGTCTTTTGGTCGATTTTGCTGTGAACCTAAAACTGCCCTGAAAAATCGAGCCCCCAAATTGCATTTGTTTACAAATTTTTCTTTCCTACTACACTGACCTTCATCAGGAAATGACCCCTTGCTTACCGTAAATCTTGGGCAGAGTACACACATAGATTGTCTACAATAAATATGAATTAATAGATTAAAAACAATAAATGAATTTAATTTATTTCATAACAATTCTGAGATAAAAAGGAAACTTCTGAGAAATCTCTTGCTGAAAGATGTCATTTGTCTCAATGAGATCAGAGGTGAAATACCTAAAGAGAAGAAAAGTAAGATCAACTTTGGAGAGGTGAGAAGAAAAGGAGGATCTGATTATATTCACTATAAGAAACTAGATAAGCAGTTAACAAGATACCAGTAAAAGGACTTGCCACTATTAACATTCCAGGGAATTCATGACTTTGGTTCCTTATTTATTTAAGTGGATGGAGAAGTCTTTCATTGTTCATCTATAATTTACAAAGTTTCTAAATTGTTTCTGATGGTTCTACTTTATCCTAAACCTATTAAGGGTTGAAATAGAGTTTAATGGAATTTGAGGTAATTAAAAGAAAAGTAAGGAATTTCAGGTAAGAGAAATTTTTAAGGCTAAAAGGAAACACTCAACAAAAATAAAAGAAAACTTTTTAATACAATCATACTCCTCCAAGAGAAAATTTCCAATTCTCCTGATCATCCTATTTGCTGCCCAGACTGCAACACATTGGCTCAGTGAAATCTGTTCATGCCCCTCTTAAAGTTGTACTCTTCATCTCAGAAGTCACTTAGTCCACATAGTATTCAGTAAAACCATTTCCTTCTTCACTTACTTTATATTTCGTGTTATATTTTTGGTAGGAGATTAGATCGCACTAAAATGAGAAACCAAAGCATAGAAAAGATTTTCATCAAAATTATTATTTTTGTAGGAAATTTCATAGTCGATCACAGTCAACATAAAAGTTAATTTCTTCAAAAAATTACGACATATGTGAGACTTGTTCTAAAACTTCCCTTCATGATATAATACATTTTATTTTGATATATTATCTGGATTTTAGGGGACATTATTATAAAAACAATGAATACTCAGTAAACTGTTTTGGAAAGGTAAAAATAACCACCATTTACAGTCTTTCTTTCATGCATACCCACATATAACGGTTTTTAATTGCATACTGAATATGCACTTGTCTGAACTTCTATATATTGGTAATTTTCTTAGTAACTGCTTGTCAAAACTGCCAATTAATATTTACCTAATGTTGTATTATATACGTTTACTTTATTTAGCCATTCAAAAATGTTTCCTATTTTAAAATTTTCAAATGTCCCATTCAGATTTAAATCTAATTTACCACTTTATAATTGGTTTAGGGTACAATAAATGTTCATCTATATTATATTTTAAAATTTTATTTTAATATTGGCTACTGAAAAAATAAGTTATTAAATTATTTAATCATATTTCTATAAAATACGATTTCCCAGTCAGCAGATGACAAAAAATAACCAATATCAGAGCTGAAGTGAATGAAACTGAGATGTGAAAAACCATACAAAAGATCAATAATCTGTACACCAAACCCCCATGACATGCAAATTACCTATATAACAAACCCGCACTTGTACCCCTGAAATTGAAAGTTAAAAAACGAAGTATAGTAAATACCAGAGAAACAGAAAAAAGAACAATGATATGATTTCCCTTCTATAATTTTAATGAGAATCAGAAATATTCATCTAATTAGTTAAACATTAAGAAAATCTCCATTAGGATTAGTTAAACCAATGTGGTTTTTTTCAAAATCATGGATAAGTAATTGAGAAATTGGTTTTGAGTTCAAGTCTGCTGCTATTTAGCTATCATTGGACAACTCACCTATGCTGTTAATTTTATTGTATATGTAATGAGAAAATTTGATTAAACCATTTTTTTTTAGAGACAGGGCCTTGTTCTGTTGCCCACGCTGTAGTGCAGTGACATGATCACTGCTCACTGCAGCCTCAACATCCCAGGCTCAAACAAACCTCCTACATCAGCCTCCTGAGTAGCTGGGACTACAGGTGTGCACTACCATGCCTGGCTAATTTTTGTATTTTTTTGTGTCTCAATAAAAAAAAAGAAAAAGAAAAAAAGGAATATAATGCTTATAGGCAGTTCACATTGTTACATTTAGAAATCCTTAAAATATATATGACTAATTTGGCAGCTAGCTACTCTTTACTTTTAATATGATAATTGTATACACATGGCAACAGAAAGTCAATTTTAAAACCTCAAAATTTGAATTTCAGTTATAGATGTCATTGGTTTTTCCTCTATTGGTCATGATTTTAAAAGTTTTATTGCTTAAACATGCATTTAAACAAAAGAATACGTGTAACTTATGATTTACAAGTAAGCTAAAAGACATAGTAATAAAATGAATACCCATGAATCCCAATATCCAAGTGAATTAAATAATATTCCTAGTACTTCTGCATTTTTCCCTTGGTGCTCTTGCTCAATCCTATTTTCTTATACCCCTTAACATCAACATTCTGGATTTTTGTGTAATCATGTCTTTTCTTTATTTTAGTATCTTTATTTAGGCATATATTTCTAATTACAAACATGCTTGATCTTATACCTTTTTTTGTTTCATAAAATGTTATCATTACCATACCATAATATATGTGGTCTTCTGTGACTCCTGTTTTTAAACTGAATATGATGTTGCTATGATTCATGACACCATTGTTACTTCAGGTGAAGTTCATTAACTTTCACAGATATATAATATCTGAATGTACATAAATATCCTAAACATCCCTTCGCTTATCAAAGGATGTTTGTGTGCTTCCAGATTGGTTATTTTGAATAATGCTACTAGGAAATAAAATTGAACATTCCTTGTTTTGCACTTGTAGGAGAGTTTTTTTCAGATAGAAGTGGAAATGCTGGTCTGTAGGATTCACAAACATTACACTTTGCATAATATTACCTGGTGTGGTTGTATCCACCAAGAATATGGTAAAGAGTCACCAACATTTGATATTATTGGGGTCAACTTTTGCCTAAAGCAAGTCAGTGAAATAATATATCACTATAGTCTTAACCTTTGTTTCTAAGTTTACAGAAAAAGATCAGTTATATTTTTATATGCTTATTTTACATCAGTATTCCTCATGTTAAATATCCGTTCATGGTTTTGCCAACTTTTCTACAGAATGGTTTGATCTTTTTGTCCTGATTACTTCTTATCAATTCGTTATTTTATATTTAGCACCTTCTAATGGCTGGTTTAAGAAATTCTTCCTACTACTTAATCTATCAACAGTGGATTTTTGTGTGTAGTGTGATGCAAGGATTTTGAGGTAGTAATGATGACAGGGCTAACCTCCACAGGCATCTCTGCACAGGGCATCTTCCTTTAGTCAAGGGTGATCCTCGGGAGAAGGGGACAGGCATAACCTGTCAAGAGCCAACATCCACAACTGAGGCAAGCATGGAAAAGCCCTGTAATGGGGATCTGGGTGTGCTCAAAGAGCATATGCAAGAAATAGCAAACTTAATGTCACCTTATAAGTAAGCCTAGTTGTGAAGAATAACAAATAAGTTATTATAACCTTCTTTTAAAAAGAAAAAATAGTATGAAAAATGGCATGCAACATTATTATTATTATTATTTTTAGACTGAGTTTCACTCTTGTTGCCCAGGTTGGAGTGCAGTGGTACAGTCTCAGCTCACCGCAACCTCTGTCTCCCAGGTTCAGGCGATTCTCCTGCCTCAGTCTCCTGAGTAGCTAGGGTTACAGGCATGAGCCACCACACATGGCTAATTTTGTATTTTTAGTAGAGATGGGGTTTCTCCATGTTGTTGGTCAGGCTGGTCTCTAACTCCCAACCTCAGGTGATCCACTCACCTCGGCCTCCCAAAGTGCTGAGATTATAGGCGTGAACCACCACACCCAGCTTCAACATTCTTATTCAGGTATGGGCTATCAAGTATTAAATGACTGAGCTAGATGACACTTTAAATGAAAGAGGAACATGAGTATAGACTTTCTAAACAACAACAAAAATTTGCCTACAGGTTATTTTCCAACTTTTTCCTGCTGTTACTTTGTTGCAGCCTGCTTAAATGTCAAGGCTCTCACTCTCTGAAGTTTATTACAAGAAAAATTACATATCTGTATGTAGTGGTGGTAATTTGATAATTTCCTAAGCTGTGTGCACTATGGGTGTCAGATTTTCCTAACATTGAGGCTATTTACATGAGAACGAAGAAGTTTCTCAGAACAAGTTTACACAAGAAGGGTGAGAATCTAGCCACATGAATTCAAGAAGAATGGCTTATATTTGGAAGGGATTGGAGATTTGGATAGAGTTCAATGTGAATAACACGTATACCACCCATCCCCAGTCTTCTGGTCCCTGTGACAGTTCAAAGTAACAATAAAGGGGAAGTATAAATTAAAAAATAATAGTAACCTCACCAAAACCCGAAAAATATTGAGAGTATGAGGCAACCCTGCTCTATGGCCAGTATAACAGGGCCAGTCAGAGTGGGGACAAAGTATATCAGCTCCCATTCAGGGTAATGTTAATGGCAAAGGTTGCACCTGCAAGCCAAAGGAAATAGAAGTGAACATCAAGACCTTGACCATGGCATGGCACCGGAAGTCCATATCACAGCCAGATTATGGAATGATAAAATGACAGAACAGTAGTGCAATGAGTTGCCAATTCAGGCTGGAAGAAAACAGCAGATGCTATGGGATAGCCCAAAGAACAGGTATAATTGGAAGGTATTTTAAGTCAGTTAGAGATTCACATTTCTCAATTACTAGAGGAAAGGAGAAAGTAAACAAGCTGTTTTCTGTGCTTTTTATGACCCCATATTTTCCCTCAAGCTCTTGTAACCTAGGGGTAAGAAGGCAAACGTATTTTTATAATATTTGTGAATCAGGCTTTGAACATAAGTGGGAGATCATATAAAGAGGCTGTGGGTGAATCAGATTTAAGGAAAATCAAGTAGCAGTACTAGAAAAGCACATTTTAATTTAAAAAGCAAAACAGTACTGTCGAAAGTTGTTAAGTAGGAAACCATCCTCGTTCAAACAATATCTTAGTGGGAAAAGATTGCTGTAGTTTGTAACATAAATGATAACTCTCAATTTCTCAGAATCCTAAAATGAGTTACAATGATATGTTAAATATGTCCAGGATGTTAATCTATAGCAATAGCACTGAGATTGGTGAAAAATGGGGGCCAAACAGATAAATGGATCCTGACTATAGAAATTTTTCTTGCCTAGTCATCACTATGGTAACCAGCATATTTTATTATAACAACTTCCCCTGCTGCCTTTTCCCTGCTGACCTATTTCTTCAACACTTCAGTACCAGACTAATTTTTTGAAAATGTACTATAAATCTTTCAGTTCCCTGCTCAAGAGCTTGAAATGGCTCCCTGCTGCCTATGAAAAAGTTATGGCAATTAAATGGCTCAATACTTCTAATGTCATTTATTTTTCATTGCCCAATTTCTAATCTTCATGACCACCAAGCCCACTGCCAAGTTACTTCTATATATTCCACTTTTAGGACTGCTTAAAAACTTTTGCCTAACCTGTTTCCTCCATCTTCCACATTCTGTCCAAACTTTAAACTCTGCCTTTTTCAGTATACCATCTCTGATAAATCGTGCTCTTTCTTCTCCGTACTTCTGCTACAGTTTTAAGAAAATATCATGCACAGTAGCAACTAAATATTCTGAGTGTTTGAAGTGTATTTTACTTATACACTCAGTTCTTTAAAGCAAGTGGAGGGCAAGGACAAGGACTGTATCTTGTACATTTATGGTAATCTACATGAAACTCAACACCATACATGCTCCATTAGATACACACAGAAAGTAGCTGTTTTTCTGGGCTTTCAGTGCTGACAGACCTTACATTTAATCTCAGGTTTCTTTTGCTCTTCTAGTGGCATTATATCTCCCTGTCACAGTTTCCTCAAAATTAAAATGAGCACAAGAGCTATTTTTATCCTAGAATACAATGAGATAATGTATGTCTGATAAATAGTGAGTCTTTAATAAATCGACTATTATTAACCTATAAAGACAGAATTTCTTTTTTTTTATGCTGTAAGTTCTAGGGTACATGTGCACAATATGCAAGTTTGTTACATATGTATACATGTGCCATGTTGGTGTGCTGCAGCCATTAACTCATCATTTACATTAGGTATATCTCCTAATGCTATCCCTCCCCCTGCCCCCCACCCCGTGACAGGCCCCAGTGTGTGATGTTCCCCACCCTGTGTCCAAGTGTTCTCATTGTTCCATTCCCACTTATGAGTGAGAATATGAGGTGTTTGGTTTTCTGTCCTCGCGATAGTTTGCTGAGAATGATGGTTTCCAGCTTCATCCATGTCCCTACAAAGGACATGAACTCATCCTTTTTTATGGCTGCATAGTATTCCATGGTGTATATGTGCCACATTTTCTTAATCCAGTCTGTTGTTGATGGACATTTGCAATGGTTCCAAGTCTTTGTTATTGTGAATAGTGCCACAATAAACATACATGTGCATGTGTCTTTACAGCAGCATGATTTATAATCCTTTGGGTATATACCCAGTAATGGGATGCTGGGTCAAATGGGATTTCTAGTTCTAGATCCTTGAGGAATCGCCACACTGTCTTCCACAATGGTTGAACTAGTTTACAGTCCCACCAACAGTGTAAAAGTGTTCCTATTTCTCCACATCCTCTCCAGCACCTGTTGTTTCCTGACTTTTTAATGACCGCCATTCTAACTGGTGTGAGACGATATCTCATTGTGGTTTTGATTTGCATTTCTCTGATGGCCGGTGATGATGAGCCTTTTTTCATGTGTCTGTCGGCTGCATAAATGTAAAGACAGAATTTCAAGCATTGTTTTTGAAAGCTTGGTCCAGCAGCAGGTGGGGAAACATGTTTTCTACATTTCCATCAATGGTTTACTATAAAAACATGTTATGTTGCTCAAAGATGCTATGGGGACAGAATATGACAGAGGTGAGAAGAATGGAAGTAGTTATCTGCTTATATAATCTGATGTCAGTCAACCTTCTCCATTGAAAAATTATAATTCTTAGAATTGACTCCAGCTTAACCTCTAATCCACCCTATTTTTAAGATTCACTATTTTTGGAAACTGGAAAAAATTTTGGAAGGCACTTGCCGTAATTCAGGCCAAATCTGTCAAGAACTGAAAATAGGAGATAAAATTAGGGATAGACATAAGGAATGAAACCAAGAAAGTTAATGAAAGAAGAGAAGACAGGATTTGGCATTCCAAAAATTTGCATTGGTGTAGCTAAGAGATTAGCATTAAGCTAAAGGAAATATTTATTCCCTTGATTACAAAATTTAAAAAGCTCTCAAGAATATTGTGACATTCAAGTCTTGGATTGTATCCTAGAAATAAAGGACAGCTTTTACAGCAGTCACATAATAGTAATAAAAGAAGATATTATTGCTGAGCTATCACTCTGTTCCAAGTCTGTGCAGTCTTTTTGAATTCTCAAAACAACTCTATGATGCAGTCACTACTATTACTCTCTATTGTAGGTGAAGAAACAAGGCTTAGAGAGGTCTAGTAATTTTCCTAAAGTCAGAGAGCTGCTAATCCTGGGCCAGGCCTGCTCCAAAGGCACTAAACTGCAGTTGTCACACTTCTCAAGTCACATCAGAAGGTTGGCTCAAATGGAGATGGTGATGCTCCACCCTTCATGAATTATTCAATTTTCTCAACTTAATCTTTATGTGATTTAAAGGCTTTATTTGCATGCAAGTTTTTCAAGTAACAACAGCAACTAATTTAACAAGAACATTTATTGAGAACTTACTGGGTGCCAGAGACTATTCTAGGTACTTTTTCTAAATATTTTTTAAACTTCGCAGTCATCCTCTGATGTAAGCATTAATCATCATCATCATCATCATCACCACCACCATCACCAATACTACCATCATCATCATTATCTATGCTTACCAAATAAGGAAATTGAGGCACAGTGAGGTAACTGTCATTGCCAAGGGTTAATTCACAGTTAGTGGTGGTACCAGCATTTAAACCCCGGCAGGCTGATCACCAAACGTGTGCTGTGTAACATACAGGGGCAAATAATATCCTGCCAGAATTCTATCTCTAGTTTTCTGTTTTAATTTTGAAATTAAATTTTGGCTTATTAGTTTCAGTATATTATTCCGGCCTGTCAAGGTTTTAACTTTGATTCTCTCATTCATCTATTATATTAGGTAGCCTGCACAGGTTTCTACCATCTGCAAATATGAGGTTTGAATTGCACTTTGCTTTTTTTTTTTTTTTTTTTTGCAACAAAATTGAATTATAAACATTATTAAAGCCAAAATATACATAGATACTCACACATAAGGCCATGGATGATTTGTTCTTTGATATAATCATGAATTATTTTTATTCCGTATTAATTATCTGGCAAATTTATGTATTTAAAATCTAACAAATTGGGTTCATAATAGATTCCGAAAGTATTCAGGGATAAACCTTCCGTGATGTCTTGTTTCCCAAAGCTAAAAACATGTAGTATGTTTAAACTGTTCATACTTAAAATATTTTCATTGCATCATTGAGTTATTTCCAGTAGTTCTGTCATTTTTGTATTTGCTAGAGCACCTTAAAAAAGATAAAATTCAAATTGCTAGTGTTTAGTTTTGAAAATCCAGTGATGCTCAAAATGGGACTTACTATGACATGAATATATGAATATTTGGTATGCCTTTAGTTTTTAATATTTATTTTGAAATAATGATAGATGCATAAAAGTTTCCAAAAATAATACAGAGGTTCTTGTATGCTTCCTCCAGCACTCTACAATGGTAATATCCTACATAGTTATGCTATAATATCAAAACCAAGAAATTAACATTGGTAGGATATGATTAATTACATTATAAATTTATTTAGAATTAAGCCATTTTTACATGCACTGATTTGTCGTGTGTGTGTGTGTGTGCGCATGTAGTTCTATGTATTTTTTTCAAATTTATAGATTCACATAACCACCATAGCAATCAAGACATAGAAGAATAACTCCATCACCACCAAGAAATTCTTCTGTGCTACCCCATTAGAGCTACATCCTTGCCTATGTCCCTAAACACTGGAAACCATTAATAGGTCTTCATTTGTAAAATTTTGTCATTTCAAGAATCTTATATAAATATAATCACATAGTATGTAACCTTTTGAGATTGACTTGATTCACTCAGCATAATAATATTCTTGGGATCCAGTCAAGTTGTTTATGTATAAGTAATTTGTTCATTTTTATTGCTGAATAATAGTCCATGGTATGTATGTACAATAATTTTATTTATTTGTTTTTTATTTAGAGACAGGGTCTTGCTATGTTGCCCAGGCTGGTCTTGAACTCCTGGCCTCAAGCAACCCTCTCACCGTGGCCTCCCAAAGTGCTAGGATTACAGGTGTGAGTTACCATGCCTGGCCCACAACAACTTTAGCCACTCACTCATTGAAAGATATCTGGACTTTTCCTGTTTTTTGACTATTACAAATAATGCTGCTGTAAACACTTCAGTGCAGGTTTTATGTGTGTACATGTATAGGTTTTTGTGCAGATGAATGCCCAAAAGTATCATTACTGTGTCATATAAGTAATAGCAAATTTAATGTCATAAGAAAGTTCTAAATTGTTTTCCAGAATGACTGTATTACTATATGTTATGTTATGTTATGTTATGTTATGTTATGTTATGTTATGTTATGTTATGTTATTTTTTTGAGACAGAGTCTGGCTCTGTCGCCCAGGCTGGAGTGTAGTGGCCGGATCTCAGCTCACTGCAAGCTCCGCCTCCCGGGTTCCCGCCATTCTCCTGCCTCAGCCTCCTGAGTAGCTAGGACTACAGGCGCCGCCACCACGCCTGGCTAGTTTTTTTTTTTTTTTTTTGTATTTTTTAGTAGAGACGGGGTTTCACCGTGTTAGCCAGGATGGTCTCGATCTCCTGACCTCATGATCCACCCGTCTCGGCCTCCCAAAGTGCTGGGATTACAGGCTTGAGCCACCGCACCCGGCCGATTGTATTACTTTATATTCCCACCAGCAATCCATGAGTGATCCAGTATCTTTGCATTCTTGCCAGTATTTGGTATTGCCACTATTTTTTACTATAGCTATTCCAACAGGAGTCTAGTGATAGGTCAGTGTGGTATTTTATTTGTAATGGTTAATGGTGCCCAGCTTTTCATGTACTTATTAGCCATCTGTATACATTCCTCACTGAAATCTCTATGTCTTTTTCTCATTTTCTAATTGAGTTTTTTACTGTTTTGAAAGTTCTTTATGTAATCTGCATACAATTTTTTGATGTATGGTTTGCAAAATTTTCTCCAGAATTCTACTATTGTTGGTAGAATGTTCTAAGTGTCAATTAGACATGTCGATTGATTATGTTGTTCAACTATTCTATATATTTTTCTGAGTAACTGTCTAGTAGTTCTGTCAGTTCCTCAGATGGGTATGTTGAAGTTGCCAAGTCTAATTGTTGATTTGCCTCTCCTTTCAGTTCTAGCAAAATTGTTTCTTGCATTTTTCTAGCTCTGTTGTTTAGTATATACATTTAGGATTGCTAAGTTTTCTAGATATATTTGCCTTTTTACCATTACATAATGCCCTTTGTTCTTATTTGTCACTGGTAATTTTCATAGCAATGAAGACTACTTTTTATAAGATGATACATATATTTATACATATTGCCTATATATATCCCAAACATATGTATATATAAATATGCACAAATATACATGTGTGAATACATTTATATATATATATATCTAAACCTCTCTCTATACTTACATATACATAAAATCTATATAACTATATATATAGCTATTTATTCATGTATGGTACATAGTCTTTTTAGATTTTTTTTTGGATGAGTGCTTGCATGGTATAACTTATTTTATCCTTTTAATTACCACCTTCTCATATTACATTTGTAGGGAGTTTTAAAAGCCTACTCTTTTCTTAAATTGGCATATTTAGATAATTTACATGTAATATAAATAATAGATATGTTAGAACTAAATCTGCCACTTTATTATCTGTTTCCTCTATTAATAATCATCTCCCTTTTCCCCCTTTCTTATCTTCCTTTTCCTGTGGGTTAGGTGGGGTTTTTTTTTAGAATTCTATTTTGTTTAATCTACGATTTCTGTAATGTTTTGCATACATACAATTTTATTGGTATATATATGTGTATGTATATGTTTGTATATGTGTGTATACATATATGTGTATGTATGTGTGTGTATATATGTGCATGTATGTATGCATGTATATGTATGTATGTTTATACATTGGCATACATATACACACACACACATATATATATGTGGATCAATGGACAGATATAACTATATAGATGTAGATCTCTATTTCAGCCTCTCTACCATTTCCCCATCTGACAATATTATACTTTTTGTTTCAACAATCAAGTAGAATTTTACACACTCAAAAGGAGAATAATCAGTTATATTTGACCTTATTTTTATCTTTCCTGTTGTTCACTATTACTTTTTAATGTTCAATGTTTCCTTTTGTTATTTCTTGTCTGTTCGAAGATCTTACTTTATCCACTATTTTAGGGATGGTCTGCTGCTGATGAAGTCTCTTAGTTTACATCCACCTGAGAATGTCTTTATTTCACCTTTTGTCCTAAATATATCTTTAATGCATATGGAATTCGGCATTCACAATTATTTTTTGCACTTGAAAAATGTTGTGCTACTTCCTTCTGGACTGCATGGCTTCTGAATAGAAATATGCCATCATTTAATATATTTTGTTCCTCTATGAGTTATGTGCCGTTTCTCTCTATCTGGTTTAGAACATTTAGTTTATCTTCAGTCGTCAGAAATGTTAAGACAATGTGTTTTGGTGTTGATTTATTTGAAATTTATCCTATTTGGAATTTGCTCAGTTTCATTATTTTATAGGTTTTTACCTGTTTGCCAAATTTGGAAAAGTTTATGTCTTTATTTTCTTTAAATATTTCTCAGGCCTATATTATTATTTTCCCTTACCTTCTTGGACTCCAGTGACGCAAAATTTAGATATTCTGCTGTTGACCCACAGATCTCTAAGTCTCTGTTACTTTATTTATTTTTAGCCATATTTTCTCTATTATTCAGAATGGGTATGTTCTTTTTAACTATCTTCAAATTCACTGATTCCTTCGTTTGCTATCTCTAATCTGCTACTGAATGCTTCCTGTACATTTTTTCAGTTTCATGGTTGTATATTTTGTATTTGAAATTTTCTCTTTAAAAATATTTTTCTTTTAAAAATTTTTTGATAAGATGTTCTATTATTTCCATTTGTTTCAACAGTGTTTGTAATTTCTCCTTGGTTATTTTTATACTAGTTGCTTTAAAATCCTTGCTAGATAATTACAACCTCTGTGTCAGATTAATGTTGATGTTTATTGATTTCCTTTTCTTATTCAAGTTGAGATTTTTCTGGTTTTTAGTATATCTACATTTTGCACATTATGTTTTAAGACTCTTATTCCTATGGAAATAACCTATTTTAGCAGGCAGCTATTCAGTTTTGACTTAGTAAATAGATCTTAGCCTACTTTTGTGAGCTGTGGTTAAATGAGAACTTCAAATTTCAGAACTACTTCAATGTTGTTCTTAACTGCTTCTTTTGTGCAGTACCCAGATAGCAATCCGACTCTTGGAAAATTCTGAAGGTTTAAGGTTTTAGTTCTTAAACCTTCTGACATTTTGATATGGTCAGTTTCGCATGAGACTTACTCAGGAGTTTGCACAGGACTTTATATATGTTTTAAGAGTCTCTTTTTCTCACCTCTACCCTCTCCATAATTCCTTTTCACCTCTCTAGTGTGGAGGGGCAGGAGCACCGCTTCATATGTACTGGGAAGGAATGGGAGTCCATGTCCTCCAGTCCACCTCTGTTGACTCCAAACCAGCAGTGGGAAGAGGGAGAGGCACCTCCTTGTTACTGCTATGCAGGGAGTAGATGTCTGAGCTGCCCACTCAATCTCTGCTGACACTGTATCAGTGGCAGCAAGCGGAAGTGTCACTGCCTCATTACTGCTCTGTATGGATAAAATTCTAGGTTTCCCACTCAGTTTTTGTCAATGAGGAGGGGGCACTGCTTCACTGCTGTTGGGCGAGGGATGAAAATTCATACTTCCTCCTCAGCCTCCAAAGACACTGTGTGGACAGCAGAGAGGAACAGGACAGTGTTTTTCACCATGATGTTCAGCTGAAGAAGGGTGATTATCGTAAAAATGATTTTTGCTCTCCTGTTTAGTCCCCCTTCTGGTCCTTAGGCTCCAGAGGGAGTTTTTTTTTTTTTTTTTTCTATACTTGCTGCCTTTTCTAGATTGTGAGTTTTTCCAGCAGCTTCTCTGGGATACATACGAAGCAAGAAGAAAACCAAAACCCAGAAAACTCACTGCCTTGCTGTTCATCAAATGCCAAAATCTCTAACCAAATTCCTTATCCTTTCCAACTTTGTGGAGGGTATTTCTCTGGTTGCTTTACGTATCATGTATAGGAGTTTTAGCTCTGTTTAACGTGAGGAACGAAAAGAAATGTGTCTTTTTTTTTTTTTAGATGGAGTTTTGAGCTTGTCGCCCAGGCTAGAGTGCAATGGCGCAATCTCGGCTCACTGTAACCTCCGCCTCCCGGGTTCGGGCGATTCTCCTGCCTCAGTCTCCCTAATAGCTGGGATTACAGGCACACGCCACCACGCCCAGCTAATTTTGTATTTTTAGTAGAGACGGGGTTTTACCATGTTGGCCAGGCTGGTCTTGAACTTCTGACCTCCAGTAATCCACCCGCCTTGGCCTCCCAAAGTGCTGGATTACAGGCATGAGCCACTGCGCCCAGTCGTGTGTATCTTTTTAAGAACTAAAGTCCAAACTTTTTTTTACAAACAAATTTATATTTGCTTTAACAGCTCACACACATATGAGCATAGGGAAAGTTGTTAACAGTTGTTTTAGAGTGGCAAGATTATTCCTTTTTTTTTTAAACCAATATTACACCATGATATTTATATTACTTCTATGAAGGAAAAATTAAGTTTCTAATTAAATTTCTAAATGTCCTTATTGTGCTTTATGTTTCAAAGTTATTTAAATACTCTTTAGCTCAGGTTTACTTACTTACCTATCACCGTAAGTGCCAACTTCTCTATTTGCCAGATCACAGCTGATCTTTCTTTTGAGAAGGAAAAAAATTTAAAGAAGTAAAATACTCTGTCTTTTGCTGAGCATAACACTCAAGGTTTGAACAGAGAAGCAGGATCAAAAGGAGATATATATTTAACAATTGATTACAAGGAATTGGCTTACATGATTGTGGAGTTTGTTTAGGCAAGTCTGAAATTTATAGTGCTGGCCATCAGGAAGGGCAGGCTAGAATGCTACGATAAGGACTACTGCTATACACAGAATTTATTCTTGTACACGGAAGCCTCTGATTTTAATGCCTAGTAACTGATTGATGTAGCCTTACCCTGATTATCTTGGGTAATTTACTTTACTTAAAATCTATTGATTGACTAGGCACGCTGGCTCACACCTGTAATCCCAGCACTTTGGGAGGCTGAGACAGGCGGATTACAAGGTCAGGAGATTGAGAACATCCTGGCTAACACGGTGAAACCCTGTCTCTACTGAAAATACAAAATAATTAGCCGCGTGTAGTGGCAGGTGCCTGTAGTCCCAGCTACTCGGGAGGCTGAGGCAGGAGAATGGTGTGAACCCGGGAGGCGGAGCTTGCAGTGAGCCGAGATCGTGCCACTGCACTCCAGCCTGGGCAACTGAGCAAGACTCTGCCTCAAAAAAAAAAAAAAATTCTATTGATTATGAGCCTGGTGCAGTGGCAAACAGCTATAATCCCAGCTGCTCAGGAGGCTGAGGTGGGAGGATCACTTGAGGCCAGGAGTTCAAGACCAGCCTGGGCAACATAGTGAGACCCTGTCCAAAAAAAAAAAAAAAAAAAAATCAAATGATTATAGACTTAAATCACATCTACAAAATACCTTCATGACAATACCTAGACTAGTGTTTCAATAGCTGAGGACTTTAGGAAAGCTAAGTTGACACACTCAAAAACCCATGTAATCTAATACAAGATTTTCTGTTACAGCTAATAAAATATTTCAAAACAAAATATAAAAATTACATCAGAGCATAGGTCATGTTCAAATGTATACTAAAAAAAAGTTATTTAAGCATTGTGATTGTACAAGATGGGCACGAATTGTATAGAATTTATAGGTAACATTGTATGGATTTAAGATATATTAAAAACAGCAAAATTATATTGTGAAAAATTATTACAAAATATTTCTGTGTAATAAAATTGCCTTAGCTATCTTTTTATCAGACTTAATTAATATAAATGTATTACCTAATCTTTAAAATGTGGTATTTGTAAAAAATTAATTTTGAAGCAGCAAAATGAGACATAATAAACATTCTGGAAATGTTTTTATAATAAAATAGAGTGAAAAATATAAGATGCAAAATCAAATATGTATATTATGCACTCAATAGTAACGTTTGTTTTGTTTTGAGACAGGTTCTCACACTGTCACCCAGGCTGGAGTGCAGAGGACTGATTTCGGCTCACTGCAACCTCCGCCTCCCGGGCTCCAGCAATCCTCCCACCTCAGCCTCAAGAGTAGCTGGGACCACAGGTGAGCATCACCATGCCCAGCTAATTTTTTGTAGAGATGGGGTTTCGCTATGTTGACCAGGCTGGTCTTGAACTCCTGGGCTCAAGCAATCTGCTAGCCTCAGGCTCCCAAAGTGCTGGGATTACAGCTGTGAGCCACCGCGCGGGCCTGCTAATGTTTATTTTAATGTTAATTATTACTAGAAAACATTATTAATCAATGCTATAGTAAGCCCATACTATATGCCAATCACTCCAATAAATGTTTTTGATAAAATTTACCTAATGCTCAAAGCAACTCCATTAAGTATTATCTCTCCCCTATTGCAGATGAGGAAATTGAAAGTCCAGGAATTTAAATAGCTTGTAGGGATTAAATCTAACACATAGGCAATGTAACAATTATCACCATAATTAAGTTTAAACACATAGGAAGGAATTTTGGTGAATATCTTTAAAATCTTCAGGTAGGCCGGGCATGGTGGGTCACACCTGTAATCCCAGCACTTTGGGAGGCTGAGGTGGGCAGATCACCTGAGGTCAGGAGTTCAAGACCAGCCTGACCAATATGGAGAAAGCCCGTCTCTACTAAAAATGTAAAATTATCCGGGAGTGGTGGCGCATGCTTGTAATCCCTGCTACTCGGGAGGCTGAGGAATGAGAATTGCTTGAATCCGGGAGGCAGATGTTGCATCGAGCAAAGATAGCACCATTGCACTCCAGCCTGGGCAACAAGAGCGAAATTCCATCTCAAAAAAAAAAAAAAAAAAAAAAATCTTCAGGTAAGGGAAATCCTTTTTAAAGATTGAAACTTTCCATAAATCATCAAGAAAAAGCCCATAAGTGACAGTCTGCAAATTTAAAACTTTTTAAAAAAGTTTAAAGGTAAAAAGCACTGCAAAAAACAATGTTTAAAGACAAGAAACACTGGAAGAAAATATTTTCGTGTTTCTTTGTATGTTACATATTTTTCTACTGGTTATCAATTTATTGACTTTCAGCTCCAACTGCAAAATTTCAGGATGCTCTCTGAAATTCAGTCTGGGCTCTTTAAATATTTTTCCTTTGCCAACTGACATTGACTCTGTCTCAATAGAGGGCGCCAAACATATACCGGAGGAGGAAAGAGTTGCGCTTCCTTGTTCCGCTGACTCAGCGGGACATTAGGCTACTGCAGCACAGGCAGTTTCTCCAGTATCTAGCTCTTGCAGTGTACGGTGCCAGCAGTATCCAGCAGTAAGTAGCTTCCCCTGGCATCCTCCCACAAGCCTTTTTGTAGCAAAGTGTTTCTGATGAAATACCTCTCCACTCGGGGCGCGGTGGCTCGCGCCTGTAATTCCAGCACTTTGGGAGGCCTAGGCGGGCGGATCACAAGGTCGGGAGATAGAGACCATCCTGGCCAACGTGGTGAAACCCCGTCTCTACTAAAAATACAAAAAATTAGCCGGGCATGGTGGCACATGCCTGTAATCCCAGGTACCCGGGAGGTTGAGGCAGGAGAATCTCTTGAACCCAGGAGGCAGTGGTTTCATTGAACCGAGATCTTGCTACTGCACTCCAGCCTGGGCAACAAGAGCAAAACTCCGTCTCAAAAAAAAGAAAAAGAAAAAGAAAAAGAAATACCTCTCTGTGGGCAGCTTACCTCCTCACCGTAGAGGGAAGATTTCCAGAAAGTTCTGTGAGTGTAGTACTCCAGAAACGTCTCTGTTATTCAGTGAACCATGGCTGTGCTCTCTCCAACAAGGTCAGCATTTCAACCCTAGGAGAGGGGCGTCTCCCTGGGGTGCTCTATCTTTACCCTGACATAGTGACTACTCATTATATCTGCTATTTCTATATTTAGAGTCATCTTTTCTTCCTACTAGCCAGTCTTTCATGATGCCAATAATATAGTTATATTATTGTTGATGAATTTTTATGCTGTAATGATTTTAGTGAATATTCTTTATATTAAACATTCCCTGTTCAGATTATAATATGGTTTGTCTCAGTTAGATTCAGATTGATATGCAATTGGTACCAGTAGTGATCCCAGGAGATAGACTCTCTGTCAAAGACAGGATTTTAGTTTGGTCATACCTTTGGGCTTGAGAGCTGTGCTGATCTCCTCGCCAATGGGAAAATTGATGTTGGTGCAGTGACCTCAAAATTAATCAAGCTATCACTTGTGGTTGATTGTGATAAAATGCTAACTGAAACCTGTGCCTTAGGAGCCCAAGTGGCTGCTGAACTTGATTATTATGACAGTAATGATGACTAAAATGACTGTGGTATGGAATAGATTATTTGGAGTTCACTTGAGTGCTAACAAAGAGAAAATGACAAGCTCAGAATTGTTAAATCCAGGCTCCAGTTATAGTTCACGAATCAAAGAGCTTCTATGACAGTCCTAAAAGGAGCTATTACTTATTGTACTCACAAGGCTGACGTTGCTGAAAATCAAACACAAAATTTAATTATGTGGGTTGCTGAATTACAATGACAGTTAAATTCTCAGGCTTGCCAAGTTTCTCGTGAAATTTAGGGCTAAGAATGGGATCCTGAAATTTGCAATGGAGACAATTGGTTGGATCCACATGAAATTGACTATCTTGAGCCCCAGTGTCAAACTTTCTAAGGCATTTCCTTGCAAAAGCTGTGGGCAAGAGCTAACAAGTCAGGTTTGAAAATGCATGACAGGCTGCAGACTTTATTTCAACCTGTAGTGCCCTTGAACATGTTCAGAGGTCAAAATTATCACTATATGGAATCAATCCCAGAAACCTGTCAGTGGATAAGAAAACCCTGAGAGTATCTCCTGAAGAAAAAAGAAATATTTCCTCTTGAAGGGTGAATGGAGGAGGAGCCATTAGAAGGACAGAGAGCAACAGAAGGAAATAGGAGAGGAGGATGTTGGGGAAACACATGTAGGAGGGTATTTACAAATGATAGAAAGGGCCAATGGTGTCAAATACTGTAGCAAATTCCATTCATGAAAAGACTTAAAAGTGTCCACTGGATTTTCTCTTGGTGACGTTTGCAAGAGTGGTTTGAGTATAGTGGAGTAGAGAGTGGGATGGTAGATGAGGAGGTAGGAATACAGATTGCCTTAACTCATCTACAATAAGTTACTCCTTTGAGTTTGCCCTGTGTTTTCTTGACTGACAGTAATTATGAAACAATATATGTATTTCCTTACAGACCGGAATAAGGTCAGCATGCCTGACATCACCACAAGACTTAAATATAATTCTGCATGTTCTGACCAATGTTATGCAATCATAAAAAAGGAAATGATAATGATGATGCTGCTGATGATGATGGAGATGCATAAATTCTTGACATAAAGATAAACATTTAGTAAAATATCATTATATGAGATTGAGAAACTGTTTACTTAGAAAACCTTGAAAAATAACAGATGATATACTAGAAATAATCAGAAGTTCAGTGAGGGAACCAGATGCCAGATGAAATGGAAATAAATAAAATTAAGCTTTCTTTTAACCAGCAATAACAAATTAAAAATAATAATGAAAAGTATTTCCCACTTACAATATATGTGCATATTAAAGATAAACTTAAATAAATGGTAAAATTTGCCATTTCTTGAATGTGAATACAATGTCTATCAGGAAAAAATTTAGGGAACAAATACTGCTAGACTCCTGCCCCAACTCCTCCATAAGAATAAATTTAAATGGTGTCTTTCCATAATAAATGTCTATGAATATGCTTTTCCCCCAAGCTCCAAAAAATTAATCATAATAAAAACACACAGATGAGTATGAAACAAATGACAGTGAAAAGGTACTGATTGCAGCACTGGTATAACACTAAATAGTTGGAGATGACCTAAATATTCAAAGAAGGGATTGGTAAAATAAATTAGGGTGTATCTATAAAACTGAATAATGTAGAACCATTGAAATGAGGATTTATATATGTGTATAATACAAAGATGATCACTATTTGTTGTGTGAAAAAATTTTAAAAATATTATTAGAATATGTATGCATTTTAGTAAAAATGTATATATTAATATATGTTTAGAAAAATTTGTGTGCTGACAGTGATATATTCAGGTATAATATACAATGCCTATGATATTTATTTGCTATCTTCATTATATTTTTTTCTGACATAATTTTGCATTCATATGAAGTAGCAAATCTGTTTCATAATTGACAGTAATATATTGATGGCAACCATTTTTGTATATTACCAGAAACTGCCTTTTAGATTATTTGTAATGAAAATAGAAATAATTGTATAAGCTAGGTATTACTGCATAATGGCTTAAAATAACAATCAATTGTTATTTACCACAGTTGTTTTGGGTCAGAAATTGGAGAAGGACTTGGATGGTTGCTTCTGGCTTTGGGTCTCGTATTAGGTCTCAGGACTGAAAGATCAGATTCCAAGGTAGATCATTCACATGGCTGGGAAGATGGTGCTGGTTCGTGGATCAGAGACCACAGTTCCTCTTCTCATGAGGAGAGCAGCCACGGGACTGCTTGCATGTCCTCAATATACACCTGCTAGCTTCTGCCAGTTAGTGATTCAAGAGCACAAGGAGGAAGCTGCAATATCTTTTATGGCATAGCCTTTCAAGTCGCAAACTGTCAGTTTCACAGTATCTCATAGGTTACAGGTTTGCCCCATTCTTTCTTGGAGGGGATTACATGAGGGTGTGAATATCTGGAGGTGAGGATCAGTGAGGACTATTTTGAAGCCTAACACATAATTATATTAAAAAACATAAAAATAATAAATGTATAAAAATTATAGGATGCAATAGAATATCTGTTATGTTAGCAGAGCAAACTGATTGGTCTTATCCATCAACTGAAATGACTGAAAGCATTATTGCAGAGAAAATATTTTAAAACTAATATTAGGTAAACAAAGATGCACACAAAAATGCGTATAGGGTATTAGCTACTAATACCCTATACGCATTTTTAAATGAACGGTGATAAAGTGAATGGTGGATAAAGATTGAGGTAAAATAAAGAAATTCAAATGGTTATGTTAGAGAGTAGGATTATGGGCAGATAAACATTTCTCTTTATTTTCTTTAATGTCGTACCACTATTTTTAGCAAGACATGTATTTAAAACAGAGACAATGTCAGTATTATACAACATTTAAGTCATTATATATTAATTCTGTTTGTCTATAATTGAAATAATGGATGATTAATTCAAAACAGTATCAAAAATTAATAAAAACAACACAAAAGCCTACAAAGAAACCAAGAAAATTTATAAGAAATGTATAAGAAAATTTATAAGAAATTTATAAGAAAATCTTACAAACATCAAAGACCAAACATAAACTAATGATAAATATGGATCAACCAATATTGAGTATGCTTCTGTAAAAGTTGAGGGATTTTAAATTTGGACACATGAATAAAAACGTTAGAAGGTAATATGATCTCAGCACTTTGGGAGGCCGAGGCGGGTGGATCACGAGGTCAGGAGTTCAAGACTAGCCCGGCCAATATGGTGAAACCCCATCTCTACTAAAACTACAAAAATTAGCTGGGCATGGTGGTGTGCACCTGTAGTCCCAGCTACTCGGAGGCTGAGGCAGAAGAATCGCTTGATCCTGGGTGGCGGAGGTTGCAGTGAGCCAGGATCATGCCACTGCACTCCAGCCTGGGTGACAGAGTGAGACTCTATCTCAAAAAAAAAAAAAAAAAAAGGTAATATGAACTGTTTCCAAATTGTTATGGCACATTTAATCCTTCGTTCAATAAACAATTATGGAACACTGGGTTTTTTGTATTATCATTAAATGAGGTGTTTATTACATAAAGTTGGATAAGACAACTGTCTTTATTCTCCAGGTACCCATAATCAAGTAGTGAAAGCAAATAATTGCAATATATTATGATAAATCTTATACTTAAAAGCCTGGTATGAATAAGGAAGTAATCTCCATAAAAAGAGAAAGAAGGGATCAGCAAAATGATTTAAAAACTGAGTAAAGCTTTTATTTTCTATATACTATCAAAATGAATAGCAAACCCAAGAACATTGGTGTTTTACAAGATTAATTTTGTTCTATTTTGTTACATAGTTTTCTGTACATATGTTAGCCTCTTTCAAGTTGCAAGACACATCCTCAATTTCCTTACTGTGATAGGATTTGTTTTAAAGATAAACAGAGAAGACAGGAACAGCAGCCACACAGCCAGGACCCATGTACAGTTGAATTGTCAATCTGAAGGCAACATAGCCTTAGCAATTCAGGTATCCTGTCCTTCTCTTAAGAAAAGGTACAACTTGCTGGCTTATCCTGTAGATATATAATACCAAGTTTGTTTTTTCAGTGTATAACTCAAGGCTCCTGCTGTTCATGACTTGTACCATCCAATGGCTTCTCCACCATTAGCTGAATTTGTCATCCACTCACTACTTCATACTCAGTGTCCCGCTGGGTAGCACTCTAATGTCAGACCATATAATAAAATACCTCTCAGCAATAAAAAGGTATGAGCTACTAATCCATGTAGCAACATGGATGAATTGCAAATGAATTATGCTGAAATAAACCACTCAAAAGGCTACATACTGCATAATTCCATTTATGTGAATTTAAAGATAAAACAATATTTTAGGGGCAGAAAGCAGATCAATGCTTGGGGTTGGCGATAAGGGGAAAGTAGGAGGTAATATTTTGGGGTGATAGAAGTACTCTATATCTTGATTGTGGTGGTGGTCACATGACTATATGCATTTGTCAAAACTCATAAAACTGTACACCAGAAAGAGCAAATTTTATTGTATGTACTTTACTTTTATTTATTTATTTATTTATTGAGACAGAGTTTCACTCTTATTGCCCAGGCTGGAATGCAATGGTGCGATCTTGGCTCAGCACAACCTCTGCCTGCTAAGTTTAAGTGATTCTCCTGCCTCAGCCTCCCAAGTAGCTGGGATTACAGGTGCCCACAACCACCCCCAGCTAATTTTTATATTTTTACAAAATACAAATGAGGGGGTTGAAATATTTGTCATTCTTTCTTATTTATTTCCTCTTACTTTTAGTCTCTAACCAAGGAACTATGGAGAGACAGGGTGTCACCATGTTGGCCAGGCTGGTCTCGAACTCCTGACTTCAGGTGATCCACCCGCCTCAGCCTCCGAGTGCTGGGATTACAGGCGTGAGCCAACGCGCCCAGGCTACTTTATTTTTAAACCAGTAAATATAAAAACTAATTTACGGTTTTTATACATGTAGCTTCAAGACCCCACACAAACTTACAATAGAGTTACCTGGATAAAGAATCACAGAAAGAAAAATGAAATTTAGATCTAGGAAACTCGCTGTCAATAACCCCTCATTTTATTAAAAGAATTCAGAAGTTGAACCTTGATGGAAACAAAAATACTTGCAAAAGGGGGCAGAAAATATTTAATCTTGATCCTTTCAGGCCCACATCAAAATATAAGAAGGAGATGACAGCTGCTAGGCACTTCCCAGAACCCACCATTTAATTATCTCAAGGTGCCAGAGAAATAAAAAGTTGAAATAAAGTCTTGAAAAATGTCCAGGAATCTCTGAATTAGATTCCAGGTGAATATGAGACCTCAAGGGAATATTCTATATATTGAGAGTAAACAGGTTATTCTTTCTAATATTCTTCCATTTTTCAGAAAGTTTAATAGACAAATAGTTTATTTGAAATATGAGGTCATCAACCCACAAACTCCAACTTGAAATTTTCTCCCTCACTCTAGGCTTCTCAGAGAATGAATAATTGAGGAAGTGGGCAGTTTGAGTGGAGTTTATTACTTTGCCTTGATATTGGGTACAAAATGAAGGTTTCCCTTCTTTCCCTTTCTCTGACTCCTATGTGAAGACATCACAGGAATAGGGAAAATGTTTCTCAACTTTGGAAATTAAATATCATTTAATTGACCTACTTTTCTAATGACTGATTCAATTTTCTTATCTACATGCTATTTTTAAAAATTTAAACATAGTGTTAGATTACTTATTTTTAAAATAAGTTAGAAAAGATAAACTCTGTAACTCTTCCTCCATAGTTCCTGGGTTAGAGACTAAAAGTAAGAGGAGAAAATAAGAAAGAATGACAAATATTTCAAGAGTTGGAAAAAATAGAATAATAGTACTATTCGGTCTCTAAGATCTTAACAGCAAACACTGAGGGTTTTAGAGGTACATATACCTCATGCTGTGCTAAGTTAATAAATACAATTTTTAAATGAAGTGAAAAGCTAAATAACATATAAGTTATACTTTCAACTCCAGTCATGCATATCGTGTAACTAGGCTGAACACTTGAGTTTTCATTATTTAACATGAACTGGTCATATCACTGCCAATTCCTTCTTCTTTTCTTTTTCTTGTCTTTTCTTTCTTTTTTTTTTTTTTTTTTTTGAGACGGAGTCTTGCTCTGTCACCAGGCTGGAGTGCAGTGGTGCAATCTTGGCTCACTGCAACCTCCGCCTCCTAGGTTCAAGAGATTTCCCTTGCCTCACCCTCCCGAATAGCTGGGTCTACAGGCACCCGCCGCCATGCCCAGCTAATTTTTGTATTTTAGTAGAGACAGAGTTTCACCACGTTAGCCAGGATGGTCTTGATCTCCTGACCTCGTGATCTGCCTGCCTCGGCCTCCCAAAGTGCTGGGATTACAGGCATGAGCCACTGCGCCCAGCCCAATTCTTTCTTTTGTCATAGAATTTTTTGGAAATAGTTTGTTCTCATAACAGAAGTATGAAAGCATAAAATATCAGAGCACTTGTTATTGGTTACTGAGCACTGGAAATATGGCTGTTGTGATACAAGAGCTACATATTTTATTTCATTTAATTTCAATTGATTTACGCTTTAAATAGCCACATGTGGCTAGTGACTACCTTATAAGGAAACATAATTCGATACACTGGCCAAGAAGACACGTGAGTGGCCCACAAGGAAAGGAGAGGTTTGAAGGACTTAAACAAATTAGTCCAGTCAAGGATGTCAAATATAACTGCAGTTGTCTGCTAGCACTTTTGATTATACTGAAACCTTATGTGGCATGGGAAAGGGTTACCACTAAAAATAAATTAGGGCCTTTACTGCTGATTTCACGTATTCTTGCTACATAGGTCAACCAAGAGAGTACCAGCTAGTTGGCTATTTACATTTCCACAAGAAAACAACAGACAACTTACAGCTACCTATAAATACAGTGGAGAACACTTGAAACAGGAAACCAGATAATCAATCTGCCTCACTGGCACAAATTTACTGAGCAAATTCTCACCGGGTGTGCTGTCTCTGCAGGATTTTATATATTCTTCACACTGTCTGGCTGAGTTATATTCATATAAATGAAATAAATCTTCCTTTGAATCCACAGCAAAAGTGGAATGGTTTAGAATTTTGAGCAAAGTGGTACACTCACCATCAGGAATATTGTGCCCAAACACAACGAGGTATTATGTTTTGTTATATTCTTAGATCTCATGTACATTTTCCTCAGATACCCCAGTGGTAACACTTTCAGGAGTAGAGGATACTATATACATTTTATTTATTTGTATCCAAAATTTTATTTAAATTCTGTATTAATATAATTGTGGATTCACATGCAGTTATAAGAAATAATACAGAAATCTCTTGTGTGAAATTTTTCATGCTTCCCTTAATGGTAACCTTTTGCAAAACTCATATAATATATCCAGGTTGTTAACATTTACATAATACCCCTATATTATTCAGATTGCCAGTTTTACTAGTACATGTATGTGTGTGTGTGTGTGTCTGTATATGTGTGTATTTAGTTCTATACAATTTTGTCACCTTTAAAGGTTCATGTATCCTCAACCAAAGTCAAGATAACACTTCCAACACTACAAAGATACCTTATCCTGCTCTTTTAAAATCATACCCAGCTTGCTTCTGCCTCACCCTATACTTAACCACTGACATGTCCTCCATTTCTAAAATGTTATCGTTTTAAACATTACAGAAAGGAATCATGCATTATGTCATCTTTTGGGAATAGATTTTTTCTCACTCAATTATTGATACACCCAAGTTTCTGCATATGTCAGTAGTTAATTCCTCTTCATTACTGAGTAGTGTTCCATGGTATAGATATACGACAGTTTGTTTAACAATTTGCCTGTTGAAGAGCACTCAACTGTTTTCAGGGTTTATTATTATGAATAAAGCTTCAATGAATATTCAGTTTTGTGTGAACATAGTTTGCGTCTCTCTAGGATGAATGCATGTGACTGCAATTGGTGGACTGTATGGTAGTTATATTTTTACTTGAATAAGAAAATGTAAAACTGCTTTCCAGGGTGGCTATAAATGTTACATTCCTACCAGAAACTCCTGAAAGATCCAGTGGCTCCACATTTGCATCAGCATTTGTTGTTATCCTTATTTTTTATATTAGAAGTTGACAATTTAGTGGTCTTTCACCAAGCAGCTCTCAGTCACATACAAACTCTTCCCACTTCACCAAGTTCCCCATATAATTTAGCATAATTTTGTTTGGATTAACATACAACTTTTTTTTGTTTTAGTTTTGATTTTAATTTTTGAGGGAGGTAATGGGCATATATATTTATGGGGTACACGTGATGTTTTGGTACAGGCATGTAATACATAATAATCACATTATGTGAAATGGGATATCTATCCCTTCAAGCATTTATCTTTTGTGTTATAAACAATTCAATTATACTGTTTTAGTTATTTTAAAATATACAATTAAATTATTTTTGACTATAGTGGCCCTGTTGTGCTATCAGATACTAGACCTTATACATTATTCCTAACTATTTTTTTTTTTTTTTTGGTACATATTAACCATCTCAACCTCCACCCCACCATCCCACTACCCTTCCCAGACTCTGGTAACCATCCCTCTACTCTCTACCTCCATGATTTCAATTGTTTTGATTTTTAGATGCTACAAATAAATGAGAACATGAGAAGTTTGTCTTTTTGTACATGGTTTCTTTTGTTTAGCATAATGACCTCGAGTTTCATCCATGTTATTGCAAATAACAGGACCTCATTCTTTTTATGGCTGAATAGTAATCCATTCTGTATAAGTACCACACTTTCTCTATTCATCTGTTGATGGACAGTTAGCTTGCTTCCAAATCTTGGCTGTTGTGAACAGTGCTGCAACAAACGTGGGAGTGCAGATACCTCTTTGATATACTGATTTCCTTTCTTTTGGGTATATACTCAGCAGTGGAATTGCTGGATCATATGGCAGCTCAATTTTTAGTTTTTTGAGGAACCTGCAAACTCTTCTCCATAGTGGCTGTACTAATTTATATTCCCACCAACAGTGTGTGAGGGTTCCCTTTTCTCCATATCCTGGCCAGCATTCGTTATTGCCTGTCTTTGGATATAAGCTATTTTAAGTGAGGTGAGATGATATCATGTTGTAGTTTTGATTTGCATTTCTCTGATGATGAATGATGTTGAGCACCTTTTCTTTTTTTTTTCTTTTTCTCTTTTTTTTTTTTTTTTGGAGGCGGAGTCTTGCTCTGTCGCCCGGACTGGAGTGCAGTGGCCGGATCTCAGCTCACTGCAAGCTCCGCCTCCCGGGTTCACGCCATTCTCCTGCCTCAGCCTCCCAGGTAGCTGGGACTACAGGCGCCCCGCCACCTCGCCCGGCTAGTTTTTGTATTTTTAGTAGAGACGGGGTTTCACCGTGTTAGCCAGGATGGTCTCGATCTCCTGACCTCGTGATCCACCTGTCTCGGCCTCCCAAAGTGCTGGGATTACAGGCTTGAGCCACCGCGCCCGGCCTCTTTTTCTCTTTTTAAAAAATTTTATTTTAGTTTAAGTTCTGGGATACATGTGCACAGTGTGCAGGTATGTTACATAGGTATACGTGTGCCATGGTGGTTTGCTGCACCTATCAACCTGTCATCTAGGTTTTAAGCCCTGCATGCATTAGGTATTTGTCCTAATGCTCTCCTTCCGTTTCCCCTCCACCCCTCAAAAGGCCCTGGTGTGTGTTGTTCCCCTCTCTGTGTCCATGTGTTCTCATTGTCCAACTCCCACCTGTGAATGAGAACATGCGGTGTTTGGTTTTCTGTCCCTGTATTACTGAGAATGATGGCTTCCAGCTTCATCCATGTTCTGGCAAAGGACATGATCTCATTCTTTTTTATGGCTACATAGTATTCCATGGTGTATGTGTACCACATTTTCTTTATCCAGTCTATCATTGATGGGCATTTGAGTTGGTTCCAAGTCTTTGCTAATGTGAATAGTGCTGCAATAAACATATGTGTACATGTGTCTTTATAGTACAATGATTTATATTCCTTTGGGTATATACCCAGTAATGGGATTGCTGGGTCAAATGTTATTTCTGGTTCCAGATCCTTGAGGAATCGCCACACTGTCTTCCTCAATAGTTGAACTAATTTACACTCCCACCAACAGTGTAAAGGTGTTCCTATTTCTCTACGGCCTTACGAGCATCTATTGTTTCCTGACTTTTTAATAATTGCCATCCTGACTGGTGTGAGATGGTATCTCATCGTAGTTTTGATTTGCATTTCTCTAATGATCAGTGATGAAGAGCTTTTTGTCATATATTTGTCAGCCGCATAAATGTCTTCTTTTGAGAAGTGTCTGTTCATATCCTTTGCCCACTTTTTGATGGGGTTTTTTCTTGTAAATTTGTTTAAGTTCCTTGTAGATTCTGGATACTAGATCGTTGTCAGATGGGTAGACTGCAAACATTTTCTCTTATTCTGTAGGTTGCCTGTTCACTCTGATGGTAGTTTCTTTTGCTGTGCAGAAGCTCTTTAGTTTAATTGGATCTCATTTTTCAATTTTGGTTTTTGTTGCAATTGCTTTTGGTGTTTTAGTCATGAAATCTTTGCCTATGCCTATGTCCTGAATGATATTGCCTAGGTTTTCTTCCAGGGTTTTTATGGTTTTGGGTTTACATTTAAGTCTTTAATCCATCTTGAGTTAATTTTTTATATGGTGTAAGGAAGGGGTCCAGTTTCAGTTTTTTGCATATGGCTAGCCAGTTTTCCCAGCACTATTTATTAAAGGGACACTCCTTTCCCCATTTCTTGTTTTTGTAAGGTTTGTCAAAGATCAGATGGTTGTAGATGTGTGGTGTTATTTCTGAGGTCTCTGTTCTGTCCCATTGGTCTACGTATCTGTTTTGGTACCAGTACCATCCTGTTTTGGTTACTGTAGCCTTGTAAGTATAGTTTGAAGTCAGGTAGTGTGATGCCTCCAGCTTTGTTCATTTTGCTTAGTATTGTCTTGACTATATGGGCTCTTTTTTGGTTCCATATGAAATTTAAAGTTGTTTTTCTAATTATGTGAAGAAAGTCAATGGTAGTTTGATGGGAATAGCATTGAATCTATAAATTACTTTGGGCAATATGGCCATTTTAATAATATTTTTTCTTCTTATCCATGAGCATGGGATATTTTTCCATTTGTTTGTGTCCTCCCTTATTTCCTTGAGCAGTGGTTTGTAATTCTCCTTGAGGAGGTCCTTCATGTCCCTTGTAAGCTGTATTCCTAGGTATTTTATTTACTTTGTAGCAATTGTGAATGGGAGTTCATTCATGATTTGGCTCTCTGCTTGTCTATTATTGGCGTATAGGACTGCTTGTGATTTTTGCACATTGATTTTTGTATCCTTAGACTTTGCTGAAGTTGCTTATCAGCTTAAGGAGTTTTGGGGCTGAAATGCTGCAGATTTCTAAATATAGAATCATGTCATCTACAAACAGAGACAATTTGACTTCCTCTCTTCCTATTTGAATACACTTTATTTCTTTCTCTTGCCTGATTGCCCTGGCCAGAACTTCCAGTACTATGCTGAATAGGAGTGATGAGAGAGGGCATCCTTGTCTGTTGCCGGTTTTCAACGGGAATGCTTCCAGCTTTTGCCAATTGAGTATAATATTGGCTATGGGTTTGTCATAAATAGCTCTTATCATTTTGAGATATGCTCCATCAATACCTAGTTTATTGAGAGTTTTTAACATGAAGGGATGTTGAATTTTATTGCAAGCCTTTTCTGTGTCTATTGAGATAATCATGTGGTTTTTGTCATTGGTTCTGTTTATGAGATGTATTATGTTTATTTTTTTGCATATGCTGAACCAACCTTGCATCCCAGGGATGAAGCCGACTTGATCATGGTGTATAAGATTTTTGATGTGCTGCTGGATTCAGTTTGCCAATATTTTATTGATGATTTTTCCATTGATATTCATCAGGGATATTGGCCTGAAGTTTTCTTATTTTGTTGTGTCTCTGCCAGGTTTTGGTATCAGGATGATGCTGGCCTCATACAAGGAGTTAGGGAGGAGTCCTTCTTTTTCAGTTGTTTAAGATAGTTTCAGAAGGAATGGTACCAGCTCCTCTTTGTACCTGTGGTAAAATTTGCCTGTGAAGCTATCTGGTCCTGGGTATTTTTTGGTTGGTAGGCTACTAATTACTGCCTCAATTTCAGAACTTGTTATTGGTCTATTCATGGATTCGACTTATTCCTGGTTTAGTCTTGGAAGGGTGTGTTTTTCCAGGAATTTATCAATTTCTTCTAGATTTTCTAGTTTATTTGTGTAGAGGTTTTTTTTTAGTAGTCTCTGATGGTAGTTTGTATTTCCATAGGATCAGTGGTGATATCTCTTTTATCATTTTTTATTGTGTCTATTTGAGTCTTCTCTCTTTTCTTCTCTATTAGTCTAGCTAGTGGTCTATCTATTTTGTTAATTTATTCAAAGAACCAGCTCCTGGATTCATTGCTTTTTTAAAGGGTTTTTCGTGTCTCTATGTCCTTCATTTCTGCTGTAATCTTAGTTATTTACTGTCTTCTGCTAGCTTTTGGATTTGTTTGCTCTTGCTTCTCTAGTTCTTTTAATTGTGATGTTAGGGTGTTGATTTTAGATCTTTCCTGCTTTGTCCTGTGGGCATTTAGTGCTATAAATTTCCCTCTTAATACTGCTTTAGCTGTGTTCCAGAGATTCTGGTATGTTGTCTCTTTGTTCCCATTCGTTTCAAAGAGACTTCTTTATTTCTCCCTTAATTTCATTATTTATCCAGGAGTAATTCAGGAGCAGGTTGTTCAGTTTCCATGTAGTTGTGTGGTTTTGAGTGAGTTTCTTAATCCTGAGTTCTATGTTGATTGCACTGTGGTCTGAAAGACTATTTGTTATGATTTCAGTTCTTTTGCATTTGCTGAGGAGTATTTTACTTCCAATTATGTGGTCGATTTTAGAGTAAGTGCCATGTGCCACTGAGAAGAATACATATTCTATTGATTTGGGGTGGAGAGTTCTGTAGATGTCTATTAGGTCCACTTAAACCAGAGCTGAGTTCAATTCCTGAATATCCTTGTTGATTTCCTGTCTCATTGAGCTGTCTAATATTGACAATGGGGTGTTAACATCTCCCAGTATTATGGTATGGGAGTCTAAGTCTCTTTGTAGTTCTCTAAGAACTTGCTTTATGAATCTGGGTGCGCCTGTATTGGGTGCATACATATTTAGGACAGTTAGCTCTTCTTGTTGAATTGATCCCTTTACCATTATATAATGGCCCTCTTTGTCTCTTTTGATCTTTGTTGGTTTGAAGTCTGTTTTATCAGAGACTAGAATTGCAACCCCTGCTTTTTTTTCATTTCCATTTGCTTGGTTGATCTTCCTCCATCCCTTTATTTTGAGCCTATGTGTGTCTTTGCATGTGAGATGGGTTTCCTGAATACAGCACACCAATGGGTCTTGACTCTTTATCCAATTTGCCAGTCTGTGTCTTTTAACTGGGGTATTTAGCTCATTTACATTTAAGGTTAATATTGTTATGTGTGAATTTGATCTTGTCATCATGATGCTAACTGGTTATTTTGCCCATTATTCAATGCAGTTTCTTCATCGTGTCCTTGGTCTTTATATTTTGGTGTGCTTTTGCAGTGGCTGGTACCAATTTTTCCTTTCCATATTTAGTGCTTCCTTCAGGAGCTCCTGTAAGGCAGGCCTGGTGGTGACAAAATCCCTCAGCATTTGCTTGTCTGGAAAGGATTTTATTTCTCCTTTGCTTATGAAGCTTAGTTTGGCTGGATATGAAATTCTGGGTTGAAAATTCTTTTCTTTAAGAATGTTGAATATTGGCCCCCACTCTCTAATGGCTTGCAGGGTTTCTGCACAGAAATCCACTGTTAGTCTGAAGGGCTTGCCTTTGTCGGTGACCTGATCTTTTTCTCTGACTGCCCTTAACATTTTTTCCTTCATTTCAACCTTGGATAATCTGATGATTATGTGTCTTGGGATTGCTCTTCTTGAGGAGTATCTTAGTGGTGTTCTCTGTATTTACTAAATTTGAATTTTGACCTGTCTTGCTTGGTTGGGTAAGTTCTCCTGGATAATATTGTGAAGTGTGTTTTCCAACTTGGTTCCATTCTCCCCGTCACTTTCAGGTACACCAATCAATTGTAGGTTTGGTCTTTTTACATAGTCCCTTATTTCTTGGAGGCTTTGTTCGTTCCTTTTCATTCTTTTTTCTCTTCTTTTGTCTGCACACCTTATTTCAGCAAGGTGGTCTTCAATTTCTGATATCCTTTCTTCCACTTGATCGATTAAGCTATTGATACTTTTGTATGCTTCACGAAATTCTCGTGCTGTGCTTTTCAGCTCCATCAGGTCATTTATGTTCCTCTCTAAACTGGTTATTCTAATTAGAAGTTCCTGTAACCTTTTATCAAGGTTCTTAACTTCCTTGCATTGGGTTAGAACATGCTCCTTTAGCTCAGAGGGGTTTGTTATTAACCACCTTCTGAAGCCTATATCTGTCAGTTAGTCAATCTGATTCTCTGTCTAGTTTTGTGCCCTTGCTGGAGAGGTGTTGTGATCATTTGAAGTAGAAGAGGCATTTTGGCTTTTGGAATTTTCAGTGTTTTTGCACTGGTTTTTCCTCATCTTTGTGGATTTACCTACCTTTGATCTTTGAGGCTGATGACCTTTGGATGAGATATTTGTGTGTGTGGGGTCCTTTTTGTTGACGTTGTTGTTGTCCTTGCTTTCTGTTTGTTTGTTTTTCTAACCGTCGGGCCCCTCTTCTGCAGGTCTACTGCAGTTTGCCAAAGGTTCAGTACAGACCTTGTTCACCTGGGTATCACCAGTGGAGGTTGTAGAACAGCAAAGATTGCTGCCTGCTCCTTCCTCTGGAGGCTTTGTCCCAGAAGGTCACTAGCCTGATGCCTGGAGGAGCTCTCCTGTATGAGGTGTCTGTCGACCCCTGTTGGGAGGTCTCTCCCAGTCAGGAGGCACGGGGGTCAGAGACCCATTTGAGGATGCCATCTTTCCCTTAGCAGAGCTGGTGCACTGTGCTGGGAGAATCACCCTTGTCAAGATGTGCTGCTCTCTTCAGAAATGGCTGACAGGAAAGATTAAGTCTGCTGAAGCTGTGACTGTAGCCACCCCTCCCCCGAGCTGCTCCATCCCAGGGAGATGATAATTTTATCTGTAAGCTCCTGACTGGGGCTGCTGCATTTCCTGTAGAGATGCCCTGCCCAGTGAGGAGGAATCTAGAGAAGCAGTCTGGCCACAGCCACTTTTCTGTGCTGTGGTGAATTCTGCCCAGTCCAAACCTCCCAGTCTCCTTAGCACTGTCAGGGGAAAACCACCTACTAAAGCCTCAGTAATGGCAGATGCCCTTCCCCACCATCAAGCTTGATCATCCCAGGTTGACTCCAGACTGCTGTGCTGGCAGTGAGAATTTCAAGCCAGTGGTTCTTAGCTGGCAGTGAGAATTTCAAGCCAGTGGTTCTTAGCTTGCTGGGCTCTGTGGGAGTGGGATTTCCTGAGCAAGACCACTTGCCTCCCTGGCTTCAGCCCCTTTTCCAGGGGAGTGGATGTTTCTCCTGTCTCACTGGAGTTCCAGGCACCACCGGAGTATGAAAAAACTCCTGCAGCTAGGCTCAGTGCCTACCCAAACAGCTGCCCAGTTTTGTGATTGAAACCCAGGGCCCTGGTGGTGTAGCCTCACATGGGAATCTTCTGATTGGCAGAATGCAAAAATCCGTGGGAAAAGAGTAGTACCTGGGACAGGTAACACAATCCCTCACTGCTTTCCTTGGCTGGAGGAGGGAGGACCCCCAATTCCTTGTACTTCCAGGGTGAAATGATGCCCCACCCTGCTTCTGCTCACTCTCCGTGGGTTACACCCACTGCCTGACCAGTCCTGATGAAATTAACTGGGTGCCTCAGTTGGAAATGCAGAAATCACTTACCTTCTGCATTGGTCTCGCTGGGAAGTGCGGACCAGAGCTGTTTCTATTCAGCCATGTTGGCCAATACTGTTGAACACCTTTTCATATGCCTGTTTGCCATTTGTATGTCTTCTTTTGAGAAATGTCTATTCAAATATTTTGCCCATTTTAAAATCAGAAAAATAATTTTTTCTTATAGAGTATGAGCACCTTATATACTCTGGTTATTAATCCCTTGTCAGATTGATAGTTTGCAAATATTTTCTCCCATGCTGTGTGTTGTATCTTCCCTTTGTGGATTGTTTCTTTTGCCGTACATAAGTTTTTTAACTTAATGTGATCCCGTTTGTCAATTTTTGCCTTGCTTGTCTGTGCTTGTGGGGTACTACTCAAAAATTTTTTGCCTAGAACAGTACCTTGGAGAGTTTTCTCAATGCTTTCTAATAGCAGTTTTATAGTTTGAAGTCTTAAATTTAAGTCTTTAACCCATTTTGATTTGATTTTTGTCTATGATGAGATATATGGGGCTGGTTTCCTTCTGCTTGTGGATATCCAGCTTTCCCAGCACCATCTATTAAAGAGATTGTCTTTTTCCCAGTGTATGTTCTTGGCACCTTATCAAAAATGACTTCACTGTAGGTATGTGGATTTGTTTCTGGGTTCTCTCTTCTGTTCCATTGGTCTATTTGTCTGTCTTTATGCAAGTATCATGCTGCTTTGGTTACTATAGCTCTGTAGTATAATCTGAAGTAAGGTAATGTGGTTCATTCTGTTTTCTTCTTTTCGCTTAGGATAGTTTTGGCTGCTATGGGTCTTTTGTGGTTTCACATAATTTTTAGTATTATTTTCTCTGTTTCTGTGAAGAATGTCATTGGTGTATTGATAGGGATTACATTGAATCTGCAGATTGCTTTGGGTCTTATGGACATTTTAATAATATTGATTCTTCCAATCCAGGAACATGGAATATTTTTTTACTTTTTGGTATCTTCTTTAATTTTTTTTATCAGTGCTTTATAGTTTTCATTAAAGAGATCTTTTACTTCTTTGGTTCAGTTAATTCCTAGATGTTTAATTTTATTTGTAAATGGGATTAATTTTTACATTTCTTTTTCAGATTGTTAATCTGTTGGCATATAAAATGCTACTGACTTTTGTATGTTATTTTGTATTCTGCAAACTTACTGAATTTGTTTATCAGTTCTAATAGTATTTTTGGTGGTCTTTAGGTTTTTTTCAAATATAAGATCATATCATTTGTAAACAAGGATAATTTTACTTCTTCTTTTCCACTTTTGATTTATTTCTTTCTCTTGTCTGATTGCCCTAGCCAGGATTTCCACTACTATGTTGAATAACACTGGTGAAAGTGGACATCCTTGTTGTGTTCTAGATCTTAGAGGATATGCTTCAAATCCATCTATTTATGCTCTGATCTTGATTATTTCTTTCCTTCTATGAATTTTAGGTTTGGTTTGCACTTGCTTTTCTAGTTCTTTGATGCATCATTAGGTGGTTTATTTGAAGTTTTTCTTCTTTTTTGAAGTAGGCACTTTAACTGTAAAATTCCCTCTTAGTACTGCTTTCCCTGTATCCTATAGGTTTTGGTATGTTGTGTTTCCATTTTCATTTGTTTAAAGAAAATTTTCAATTTCTTTCTTAATTTCTTCATTGACCCACTGATCATTCAGGAGGATATTATTTAATTTCCATGCATTTGTACAGATTCCAAAATTCTTCTTGTTGTTGATTTGTAGTTTTATTCTATTGCGGTCAAAGTAGATGCTTGATATTATTTTAATTATTTTGAATGTTTTAAGACTTGTTTTGTGAACTAACATATGGTCCGTCCTTGAGAATGATTCATGTGCTGAGAAAAATAATGTGTATTCTGTAGCCATTGGATAAAATGTTCTGCAAATATCTATTAGGTCCTTTTGTTATATAGTGTAGATGAAGTTTGATGTTTCTTTGTTGATTTTTCTTTCTGGAAGGTCTGTGCAATGCTGAAAGTGGGGTTTTGAAGTCTCCAGCTATTACTGTATTGGGGGCTATCTCTCTCCTTAGCTCTAATAATATTTCTTTTTTCTGTGTGGGTGCTCCAGTGTCGGGTGCATATAAATATATCTATAATTATTATAGCCTGTTGCTGAATTGACCCCTTTATCATTATGCAGTGACCTTCTTTGTCTTTTCTTATAGTTTTTGCCTTGAAATCCATTTTGTGTGATATGAGAATTGCTACTCCTGCTCTTTTTTGGTTTCCACTTACGTGGAGTGTCTTTTTCCATCCCTTTATTTTTAGACTATTTGTATATTTATAGGTGAAGTGTGTTGCTTGTAGAGAACATATCATTGGGTGTTGTATTTTTATCCATTCAGCCACTTAAAATCTTTTGGTTGGAGAGTTTAGTTTATTTACATTGAATGTTTTATTGATAAGTAAGCTTATTCCTGCCATTTTGTTATTTGTTTTTCTGATGTTTGTGGTCTTCTGTTCCTTCTTTCCTTCCTTCCTGTCTTTCTTTAAGTGAAGGTGATTTTCTCTGGTGATATAATTTGGTTTCTTGTTTTTTAATTTTTGTGTATATGCATTGTATATGTTTTGGTTTGAGGTTACCATAAGCCTTGCAAATACTATTTTAAATTCCATTATTTTAAGCTGATAAAAACTTAACACTGTTTGTGTAAACAAACAAACAAAAATGAAACTAATAAAGACTCTGTACCCTAAGTTCATCACTCTACTTTTTAACTTTTTGTGGTTTCTACTTATATCTGATTGTACTATGTCTTGAAAAGTTGTTGTAGTTATTTTTTTATTGGTACATCATTTAGTCTTTCTACTTAAGATTAGAGTATTTTACATACCACACAGTGTTATAATATTCTGTGGTTTTCTGTGTACTTACTATTACTAGTGAGTCTTGTACTTTCAGATGATTTCTTGTTGTTTATTAATGTTAATGTCCTTTTCTTTCTTATTGAATTATACCCTTTAGCATTTCATGTAGGACAGATCTGGTGTTGATGAAATCCGTCAGCTTTTGTTTGTTTGGTAAAGTCTTTATTTCTTTAAAATAATTTTTTTTTGAGACAGAGTCTCACTCTGTCACCCAGGCTGGAGTGCAGTGGCATGATCTCAGCACACTGCAACCTCCACCACCCAGGTTCAAGTGATTCTCATGCCTCAGCCCCCTGAGTAGCTGGGACTACAGGTGTGCGCTATGAAGCCTGGCTAATTTTTGTATTTTTAGTAGAAATGGGTTTCACCGTGTTGGCCAGGCTGGTCTCGAATTCCTGGCCTCCAGTGATCCACCCATCTCTGCCTCCCAAAGTTCTAGGATTACAGGTGTGAGCCACTGCCCCCCGCCTCCAGTGATTTTCTCTTTCTTGACAGAAATTTAGTTATGTATAATAACATCTCTTTACAATTATACCAAAAAAGTCCTAGGTCTCAGAATCTCTTTTTTATTTTATTGATATAATAGAAATAATGGCTGTCATTTGTGGAAACTGCATGTACATCTGGTTGTAAAACAGTGTATTGAGGGTCAGCCAAAAGCAAAAACTGCCACCCCCCAAAAAAAAGAGGAAAAAGGGGAGTAGGAGGCTGTGGGGAAGAGGGGAAGAGACAAAACTTTCAAGAGCTTCTTCATGGAGAGGAAAGAGTTTCTGATGTATGCTAACAGGAATGAAAAAACAGTTTATCCAACATTGAATAACATAATGGATTTAGGTACACTACAAGTTATATTTTCTCCAACCATTCAACTGGAACAAAACTTTCCTATTCCCATTCTCACCTCCTGACTCCTGCCCCTGAAGATATAATTGCTGGGATTACTGGCACTCTTCAGACGCAAATTATCAGTGCATTTTTAAACACTAATTTTTTATTATGAAGAATCAGCTACTTTATTTACTTTCTAAAATAATATATGTATATATATGATTTGATATATTAATTTTCAGTATGCTTTTCTATAAAAGAAAAAATATATAAAATAAATATATATGTATAATTTGATATATTAATTTTTAGTATGCTTTTCTTTTCTTTTATTGAAAAACAAAACATACTGAAAATTAATATAGCAAACGATATATAATTATACATATATATTATTTTAGAATCTGTAATCAAACATTTTTTTTCATTACCAGTTTCACAGGTTTTTCATCCCCTTTGGTTACGGAACATATCTTCAAATTATCTCATTTATTTTGCCAATATCACAAGCCCTATGGAAACAGATTTTTTATTCTATTGTACATAATTAATACCAAAAGGGTTTGGGGAAGCACTAGGAAATGAATTGAGGTATGAAAGATTCTTGAATCATTTGATAAATAATTTCTTTCACAGTTACTACTTTGGGACTTTTTTCTCATTGCATTCAGCAATCAACCAGTCACATTTATTCAGGTCCTGATTTGATTGTAGTTGCGTTCTATAATTCAGTAGGCATCAATATCCCATAGCCAAAATATATTTGATACAAAACTAGTTTTGTCTAAAATGCCAGTGTATATAGTTCAGCAATCAAATACTGAACTCTTAAATAAAAGATAGAAAGATACAGCAATTTTTTCTTTGACAAAAGCATAAAGGTAAAGGGAGAAATGATAAAAATGGAATTGGAAATGTACAACAAAGGGAAAGGGCAAAAATTCAGGCATGTTGAAACTATGGGAAAAATTGGAGTGAAACAATTTAAAAATACATTCAGAGTCATTACCTAGATATAGTAAATCACAACAGAGAAACATAATTATTCATACAAATTGAAGAGAAAAAGTAGGAAAACCAATATGCAAAAGTGATTATTTGATAGAAGTATTGAAACTCAACAAGCAATTCCCAGCGAATAAATAAGGGAATGTGCTATCTAAAGAATTAATGTTCAGTTGTTAAGTTCTGCTAATCATGCACTAAATGAAACTTTTGATGAATTTTTAATATACTATACTACATTTTGTAATTATTATCATAAATTATGCAGTAAATGATGTTGGGGTAATTTGGATCAGCAAATCACTTTTATATCAGGATAAGTTTTATATGACTAAAAACCCAAACAAACAAAAACATGAGAAAGCCCCCAAAAAAACCCCAAACAGATACAATAGTAAACAAACAGTAAAAGCACCAGAAGGAACCACGGGAGAATGTTGGATCTTCATTATCTAATTTTGGCATAAGGAGAGTTTTTCTAAGACTAAATAAAAATGCTTTTTAAACACCTGAAGCCATAAAAAATGATACATTTCACTAACACAGTAATTAGAAAAGTTTAAAAAATAGATATACAGAAACATATATTTATGCAGACAATACTAATTTCCTTAATATATAAAGCACTTCCACTATTGATAATAAATAGATCAACATTCTAAGAAAAAATATATGAATAGACAGAGTATAGGAAAAAATAAATACTAATGACTTTTACATAAATGAAAAGATGTTCATTTCTATCATAAGAGAAATGCAAATTAAGCTGCATGGAAATTTATGTAAGATAGTTGCAAAAAAATAAACAAAGTTTTTGTTTTCTATTGCTCTATAATAAATTACCACAAAGTTAACAACTTAAGACAACAGACATTTATTATCTCACGTTTTTTGGGGGTCAGAAGTCTGAGCATTGCATGGCTGGATTCTCTGCTCAGAAATTCAAATGAACAAAATCAAGATGCCCGCAGAGCTACACTCCTTTCTGGTGGCTCTAGGGGAAGAACTTGATTCCCAGGTCATTTAGGTTGTTGATAGGATTTAGTTCATTTATACTAGCATATTCAAATTCAAATTAGTAATGGTGTATTAAGTTCTTCTCATGCTAAAAATGTCTCTGACTTCTCACCCCTGAGCTTGAGAAAGTGTGCTTATGTTAAATTAGGCTCACCTGGATACTCTCCTGATCTTACGATCAGTTAGGCCATATAAATTTACATAATCGTGGTAGTGATGACTCATCATATCCACAGGTTTTGTGAGTTAGTTCAGGATATATGAGTGGAGGGGGCATTTTAGAAACCCCGCCTACTATACATACTGTAACAGTTAGGTGTGGGAAGAAATGTACTCTCATTTTTTGCTAGACTATGATGAATATAAACTCACTGAAGAACAACTTTCTAGTTTCTATTAACAGTGACATTTCTTGATATCCATCTATTGACAAGTGCACAGAACTTTGATCAATTCTCCTTATAGTAATTCTATATTATTCTATAGATATACTAACACATGTGAGAAAAAACATACACGACAACAGTCATCACTACCATGTTTGTAGTTTTTAAAAGATTGCAAACAACTCAAGGTGAATCAGAAGTTCACCAGGTCAATGAACTATTATATACATCCACATAATGGAATATTATGCTATTGTAAAAAATGAAGATACTCGATGTACTGATATGACTTCCAAGGTGTATTGTTGTATGAAATAAGCAATAAAGTAATGATGTAATAGTATGCTACGAGTGATATAAAAAGGAGGGAGAAAATAGTCCCCCTTCCCCTGTGCCCCACGGGTACATGTAGCAATGTTTGGAGTTAGTTTGGGTTGTCATAATTGAAGGGAGGGGGATGTGCTACTGACATTTAGTGGGTAAAGGCCAAGGAAGTAGCTAAATATTCTACAATGCATAGGATAGGACCTTAAAAATATAATTATCTGGTCAAAAAATATCAATAGTTCTGAGGTTGAGAAATTCTGCTGTAAAACTACCATTGTGAGATTTTCAGAGTGTTGTCGGTTTTAAAGTTTCACGAAAAAGTTTGTGTCTATTTTGCTCATTCATGTGAGTACTATATAATTCAGTCAAATTCTTTCTTAATTCTTCACATTTCCATACTGGAAAGTCCTGGTATTTTAGATTGCTTGTCTTTCTCTTGATTCCTCTGGATGTTATTATCCAACTCTGTTAAAACTTTCTTGTGATAGATTGACTAAAAGTGCCAACATCCTTTCAGGTAGTATGAAAAATGGCCCTGTAGTAAAGTAATGCAAAAATTACTCGTTACTATCAAGTGAGGCCTCTCCTGATGAGAGATACTGCATCAGATGATTGACTTTCAATGGCCTGTTTCACTCAGGAATCTCTAATTGCTCAGGAACCAGAGATATTACTTGCCATCAGGTATTTGCCCCCAGTGGATATGAGAGGAAAATCGAGGGTCACCACAGTAGTCTAGAGGTAGGAAAGGTTGGCAGGAGCTTTGGATGGCTAAAACAAGGTTTTTCAAAAGTTATGATACTCAATCTAATAGGGTGATATTATCAGAACTGTTCAACTTCATGGGGACATGCCCTTCAGAGTTCCTGTCCTCTGTTGGTGTCTGTGTTCATTAGATTTAGCTGCCCTATAGGGACTCAAACTAATAGTGCATTATATATGATTTAGTTTCAACTCTCTCTCAAATAATAGTCCCAGCTGGGTTGGTAGTTTTGCTATACAATTTAGTCAAGGCCCAGGCTCCTTTGATCTTTTCACTCTGTCTACCTTAAAGAGATCAGGTGGCCCACTACCATATTTACAACGAGCCTAAGAAGCAAGATAAGAGGGTAGGGAAAGCATCTCCCACCACTGTAAGGCACCACTTTAACTTTATAATTCTGAAGTGGCACAAGTCAGTTACACTCACAACCAAACCTTGTTTGCATGGCTACATCTAGCAACAAGAAAGCCTGGAAAATGTAATGAACCTGTACAGTCATAGGCACATCTAAAAACTCTACCATGAAAAAATAGGAAAAGCGGATAATGCAGCACAGTTAGTAGTCTCTGAAATGATTTCTGTTTGTAGTAAGGCACACTTGTTACTAACATTAGAGAAATGTGTATCCTTTGTCCCTGATCTATTGAAGCCTTTCCTCATTCATCTCATATCCTTTGTAAAACAATGGATAATTTTTCTGTTAATTCTTCCTGCTGCTGTCCAATTCATGCCATTCTAGTCTATCCAGGCATTAGTCTAATCACTTTATTCTTATTGACATGGCTTTTTATTATCTGGAAGAACTTTTAATCATATGCTACCTTAGTCAATTGTATTGTACATTACTCACTTTCAAATTATTTCATAAACACATTGATTACTATACTTTTGTATTTTATGTCAATGATTTTGGGGGAACAAGTGGTTTTGGCTATCTGAATAACTTCTTTAGTGGTGATTTCTGAGATTTTGGTGACCCTGTCACTCAAGCAGTGTATACTATGCCCAATGTGTAGTATTTTATCCCTCACCCTGCTTCTGCCCTTCTCCCTGAGCCTCTGTAGTTCATTACATTATTTATTTATTTACTTTTTTGAGACATGGTCTTGCTCTGTTGCCCAGGCTGGAGTGTGGTGGTACAGTCTTGGCTCACTACAACCTCTGTCTCCTGGGTTCAAGAGATTCTCCTGCCTCAGCTTCCCAAGTAGCTGGGACTACAGGCATGCATCATCACGCTGGCTAATTTTTGTATTTTTAGTAGAGATGGGGTTTCACCATGTTGGCCAGGCTAGTCTCGAACTCCTGACCTCAGGTGATCCACCTGCTTTGGCTTCCCAAAGTGCTGGGATTACAGGTGTGAGCCACCACGCCTGGCCCATTATATCATTGTTATGCCTTTGCATCTTCATAGCTTTGCTCTTATTTATAAGTGAGAACATAGGGTATTTGATTTTCCATTCCTGAGTTACTTCACTTAGAATAGCAGCCTACAACTCCATCCAAGTTGCTTCAAAGGCCATTATTTTGTTTCGTTTTATGGCTATGTGCCTAGAGGAAATCTTTTTATCCTATTTCAGTAACATCTCAGTCACTACTCTAACCACTATAGTAGATTTTTCTTGATTGCGTGCAGACTCCATTTAAAATACATTATTTGACCTTTTTAATCATTTTTTTCAGTCCTTTAAGCACTTCTAAAAGTAAATATCCAAACATTCTACTAAGGATAATTTTGCATACTTCCTCATTGTTATCCCTGCCTTGGTGTCCAGAAACTCTACACTTCATTCGAATTTCCTCTAGCTATGTATGAAGTAGAGCCTTTGATTTCTAGTTCACATGGCAACATTATTAGATAAGAGTTATATTTTTTCTTAAATTAATTCAGAGTAGAATGGAAGTCTGAACTGAACATTCAGGATATCTCTCCTTAACTTCAATGGCTCTATAATAGTACTGTTCATCATTCACTATAATAATAAAATAAAGTTTAACCTTATTTATAATATATACATTGTTTCAGTAAGAACACCTTCTTTGACTTTTACGTACAAGTTCTTACCAACTATGCTGTCTTGGAAATGTGAACAAAAATGCACATGCATATTTAATCCATGGTATATAATCAACATTATTCTTCATGAAGTCCCCAGAATATTTTTTTAAATATATAAATATATGTCTATATGAATAACATATATAATACTATTTATATTTTAATTATGATTATGCAAAATCTCTTATCATTTTGTCTTATTTGTTCAACTTAAAGCAATTACATAAATACAGTGTTGAAAATTTGTCTAAAAACACCTTATATTTCAGTAAAAAGCCTTGAACTGTTAGTCAACATAATACTGGAAATCCGAGCTAAAGCAATCAGACAAGAGAAAGAAATGGAATGGAAGAAGTCAAATTATCTCTGTTTGAGATGATATGTTCTTATATTTGGAAAAAAATCTGAAGACTCCAGGAAAAAACCTGTTAGAACTGATAAACAAATTCAGTAAAATTGTAGGATGCAAAATCAACATACAAAATCAGTAGCATTTCTATATGCCAACAGTGAACAATCTGAAAAAGAAATTTAAAACATAATCCCACTTGTAATAGCCACAAATAAAATTAAATATCTAGGGGTTAACCAAAGAAATGAAAGATCTCTAAAATTAAAATTATGAAATGCTAATGAAGAAAATGAAGGGGACACACAAAAAATGGACAAATATTCCATGTTCATGGATTGGAAGAATCAATATTGTTAAAATGTCCATAAGACCCAAAGCAATCTGCAGATTCAATGTAATCCCTATCAATGTACCTATGACATTCTTCACAGAAACAGAAAAAACAATACTAAAATTTATATGGAACCACAAAAGAACCATAGTCGCCAAAACTATCCTAAGCAAAAAGAAAAACAGAATGAATCATATTACCTTACTTCAGATCATACTACAGAGCTATAGTAACCAAAGCAGCATGATACTGGCATAAAGACAGACACATAGACCAATGGAACAGAAGAGAGAACCCAGAAACAAATCCACATACCTACAGTGAACTCACTTTTGGAAGAAAACAAGCTCATATACCTCATCATATACAAAAATCAAATCAAAATGGGTTAAAGACTTAAATTTAAGACTTCAAACTATAAAACCTCTACAAGAAAGCATGGAGAAAACTCTCCAGGGTTCTGTTCTGGGAAAAAATTTATTAGTAGTACCCCACAAGTACAGGCAAGCAAGGCAAAAATTGACAAGTAGGATCACATCAAGTAAAAACGCTTATGTACAGCAAAGGAAATAATCCACAAAGTGAAGAGACAACACACAGAGTGGGAGAAAATATTGGCAAACTACCCATCTAACAAGGGATTAATAACCAGAATGTATAAGGAGCTCAAACAACTCTATAAGAAAAAAAAAATAATGATCAAATCATGAAATGAACAAAAATTTGAATAGACATTTCTCACAAAGAGACATATAAATGGCAGTCACATGAAAAGGTGTTCAACATCACTGATATCAGAGAGATGTAAATAAAAACTGTAATGAAATATCATCTCACCACAAATAAAATGGCTTTTATCCAAAAGTTGGGCAATAATAAATGCTGGAAGGGAATCCTCATACACTGTTGGTGGGAATGTAAATTAGTGCAATCACTATGAAGAGCAGTTTGGAGATTCCTCAATGAACTAAAAACTGACCTACCATGTGATCCAGCAATCCCACTGCTGGGTATATACCCGAAAGAAAGAAAATCAGTATATCAAAGAGGCATCTGCACTTCCATGTTTGCTGCAGCACTGTTTACATAGCTAAGACTTGGAAGCAAGCTAAGTGTCCATCAACAGATAAACGGGTAAAGAAAATGGGGTACACATACACAATGGAGAACTATTCAGGCATAAAAAAGGAATGAGGTCCTGTCATTTGCAACAATGTGGATGGAACTGGAGATCATTATGTTAATTGAAATAAACTAGACACAGAAAGAGAAACATTGCATGTTCTCACTTATATGTGGGATCTAAAAATCAAAACAGTGAACTCATGCATAAAGAGAGTAGAACGATGATTTCCAGAGGCTGGGAAGGGTAGTGGGGGCATTGGGAGAGGTGGGAATGTTTAATGTGTATTAAAAATCATTTAAAAGAATGAATAAGACCTACTTTTTGCTAGTATAACAGGGTGACTTGACTATAGTCAATAATTACTTAATTGTACATTTAAAAGTAACCAAAAGAATATAATTGAATTGTTTGTAACACAAAAGCTAAACGCTTGAGGTAGTGGATACCCCATTCTCCATGATGTACTTATTTCACATTACATGCCTGTATCAAACCATCTTATGTAACCCATACATATGTACACGTACTATATACCCACAAAAATTAAAAATCGAAAAAATTAGAAAGTCTTTATATGGCCATTATTTGAAAATAGAAACTGAACAAGAGAGTTTAGAGGTAAACATGTGATGCAAATGTTAGAATATTTCATCTAAAATTAATAGTTTGAGTGGATAAAAGAATATATAAGAAGCCAAGAAGGTTTATGTATAGTTACTAAGGACAATGGATTAAGCTTTAGCCTTGTTGAACTTGTAGACCTAAGTGACATTCCTCCTTTGTTGATGAGAATACCAGCAGAACACATAAACAAAATTGTTCTTCATTTGATTTTTATTGCTATATCTTTGGATTATAAACAGAAGTCCAGACTTGGGTTTTCTCCTTGAGAGTAAAAAATAGGGAGTTTTGAGGCTTCTTTGGAGTTTTCAATTTTTTCAGAAATTGATTGAGGGGCTTTATATGAACTATGGTCTTGATTCAGTCAAGTTATATGAGCTATTGTTATTTCAGTGCTGTAAACTTGTCCCGCTTAGGGGCTCAGGAACACGGACAGGATTTGTATTGTGATATGGTAGTAGCGACTAGTATAACAATTCTAGCCATGATTCACATCTCCCACTTGTTAAACCAAGATACATAGAATTTTGAAAGATATTTGCATCTATCAATTCGTAAGAATTTACAAATAATAGTCAACACTTCTGCTATTTTTCAACTATTGACAGCAGTTCCAAGAAATGTGACTACTTGTCTTTGCATTTAGAACTACTTATTAATATCTGCATCCTTGTAGAAAATGAAGCAAGAAATCTTTATCATCTTGGTTCTGTGAGAACCTTGTAAAAGTGTTGTGGGAAAGGTTTTACTGTTGAAGAATGACTGACTGTTTGGCTGGCAGATGGAGAGGCCATTCTCAGAGTGAACATAATGTGCAGTAGCAAGGAGGAAATGAAAGCGCGTGGTATATTTTGAAACTCTTAGATAATAGAAGAAGGACGAGGAGAGAGTAGGGACTGGACAATGTGAATATGAGTTTGTTGGAAAAGTCCTGATCATATAGAGACAAGGTTCCTAAAGCCTCTATATTCAATGCTTGGCCCTTGAACCAGAAGCATTGTAATCACCTGGGAGCTTGCTTGTCATAAATACAGATACTTAGACCTTGCTTCAGACATACTGAAACAGAATCTGCGTTTTAACAAAAGACCCAAAAGATTGCTTTTACATTGTGTGTGTGTGTGTGTGTGTGTGTGTGTGTGTGTACATTTAAAAAGATACAGGTGTCACAATATGCATACCGTTTAGTTAATTTTAAAATTTAATACTGTATAATGGATATCTCTTATATCAACACAGGTCTACATTATTATTCATCATAAATAAACAGTAAGTTATTGTATCCATCGCTACTGATTGGTATTCATATTAATCCAATATTTTGCTATTGTAAGAAACATTCTGATTCAGAAATGCTGACGTAGAGACCACTGAGCAGGACATTTAGGAGACACTGACTTTGTTTCTCCTATATTTCTCCCTTTTTGTTATATCTTGCTGCCTTAATAGACCACGTGAGCACATCACTTTCACTGATCTTTTTTTTTCTTTGTAAATTTAAATTTTAATTGAATTATAAGGCCAGTTTACAGTGCATCTGTGGGCAGATTTCTTTGAAATGCATGGTACTTTAAACTTGGTCTTAAGAGAGGTCCAGGAAAATGCCCACTAAGCCTCTGTGATTTTAATACCTTGCCAGGCCATGGCAAAGTGAGATGCCTCTGACGTTTGGGCTGCCACAGAGTGTTTTTCAGTTACTCTGGTGACACCTGTGACCTGAGGGTTATTCTAGTCGCGTTACCAACTCGCGCAGGTTGGGAGGCGCCAATGAGAGCAGGGCTTGAAACTAGCGCTTGGCGTCTGATGGTTGCCTAGCGACGGTCGTCGACGCTAATCCTTGGCCGGGCAGATCCACATCTGTTTTCTGGCTACTGAGAGGGCAGCCATGAACACCCAAAGGGATTCCCTCGCCGTGGACACCCAAAGGGGTTCCCTCACCATAAGCATCCAAAGGGGTTCCCTCACCATGAGCATCCAAAGGGGTTCCCTCGTCCCCCGGGATGTGGGTAGCCCGGGGAAAGACATGCAGCTGCGGGTGATCCCGGCTGAGGTGAAGTTCCTGGACACGATGGCCGGGAGGGTGTACCGCCTCCCGATTACTGTGCATAACCTTGGCCGCTGGAACCAGAAAATCCGATTTAAGGAGCCCATCAAGCCACAGGTGACACACTAAGGGGTACTGGGAGCAGGACGTTGTGAGAGCGCCTTCTCACACGGCGTCTCTCTTTGCCCCAGGGAGTAGTCATCTGGCTCCTGCGGGGATGGAGGGAGGATTGGGCTTCCTGGGAAACAGTGACAGGTTTCTGTGTGTGTGTTCTTTTTTTGTCCCCCCCCCCCCTTTGTTTTCTGTTTCGTTAAGGATTAGGAGATGGGGAGGGCAGGGTGGAGAAAAGCTGACTTAGAGCCTCCCCATTTCTTCCACCTGGGTTTAGAAACTTGTTAACTCCCCAACATCTGTGCAACTTGGTTTTATGATTTTGCTGTTGCCTTAAGAATTATGAGAACAAAATTTTCTATTAACTGTCCTTTGAATCATAAAGTGCCTGATAACTCCAGGAACTGTAGGATTAGTGGAAAGGTTCATTATTTCATATTTTAACAAACATTTGTTAAGCACCTACTCTATAACAGGCATTTGTTAAGCACCTACTCTATAACAGGCATTTGTTAAGCACCTACTCTATAACAGGCAATAGACATGAGGAATACAGAATGGACACAGCCCTGCCCTCATAGAACTTAGAAACTAATGAGGGGGTTTTAGTACAGATCTAACCATCAAGATAGTTAATGTTCTGAGAGGGTGTTTCTTTCTTATAATTTAAAAGTGGGCAGAATTTCCTCTGTATCTCACTGTGTTATTTTATATCATGTGTGTGAATGGATGATGATTAGTTCAGTATGATCACATTTTCTCAGGAAATTTTTGGTATAGGAAACGTGATAAGAATTTTTGAAATATAAGCAATAAATAACTGGAAAGTTGAAGAGATATTCCTAATGAAAAATAGTGTTGAATACAGCCTGACTTATATGTGCAGAAATAAAAAGATGTCCATCTTTTTAGATTAAATTTGCATATATTTCTTTGTATATTTGTAGAAAAACCTATGTTAATGATTAGAAGAGCAATGAGAAAAAGGACTTCCATGTTCTAATTTTTGCTCTGTTAAAAAATCGATGTATTATTTACTTACACTGAAGTGCACAGATCTCAAAAGTAAAGTTTGATGAATTTACAAAAAAATAAATATATATGTGTGTGTAGACAGATAGCTAGATATATAATCTCCATTAGCTACCACCTGGATCAAATAATAGAATATGTTCACCACCCAAGATCACCAGTGCTTCTTCCTTACAGTACCTGGAGTAATCACCCTGTGGAACTGACCACTATTCTGATTTCTAACACCATAGATTAGTTTGGCCTGTCCTTGGCTTTCATATCGATGGAATCAGGTTTTAATGATTTTTATATTTAAATATTTTTATTAAAAAGTATATCTCAAGAGACTATTGACTCCTCTTTAAATCAAAAAGTACTTGCTTACTCCAAATACTGTAAAATTAGGGAAAGGCTGTGTTATTTCACTACCTTAGCACATATTTATTGAACAATTAAATGTGTATCTGAAAATACTTTCTTTTGAAACTCAAGCTGGTGGTAATGTTTGGATGTGGACAAACACTATTTTATGGATGTTCAGGGGATACTTGTATGGATGCTTTCTGTGCAGTAACAAGAAAAATATTATAATTGGTTTCATTTTGGTTTATATCTAGGATATAATAGAAAACAATTCATTCCACAAGTCTTGACATTGACAAGAGAACATCCAGATATACTTACTAGTTAGAAGCCAATATTAGTGTGAATTCTCCTTTGTTGCAAGACTATGAAATACACTCCTGATCCTTCATAAAGGGAATTAGATAAATAGTGAAAAGTGCATCTTGTGGGGATGGGGGATAAGAAAAAGTAAAAACAAGGTGCTGTGGAGAGGTCATTGTCATCATCACTATTATAATTACTCAGAAAATGATTCCTCTAACATACAGCAGTGCTTGTTTTTCACCCAGACTCAAGAACCTGTATTGACCCTATGTATTTTTATACCTATATTGATCACCTTCCTCGCTTCTTCTCCACTTTTAATATCCATTCTCTAAGACAAGGCCAAGTACACTCCTTCTAGCCCACAATAATCATGTCCTCTCATGGATTTTCATGACACTTATGTCTGTATCACTCATATGGCGCTTAACTAGTCCCTGGCTTATATTTAATTTTCAAGGGGTTTGTAGTCTGCTTCCTTAAAGAGATTATATATTCAGGACAGGGACTCTTTCTAGTTGAAGGGGAGGAAGTGCTTATGATTTAGAGTCAGATAGATATGTTTTTGAATCTTCACTTCCTGAGTGACTTCAGACATTAATTATACTTTACATATCCAGTTCCCTCATCTATATACTGAGAGCCTTAATATCAGCCTCACAGGACTGTAGAAGTGTATTTCCATAAGATAATAGATGTAAAATGCTTGACACATTATAAATGCATAACAGATATTATTTCTCTTTTTTCTCCCTTTATATTTTTCCTGGCATCAAGCAAATGTCTTACTAGAACAAAAGCGTTTTTATCCTCGTTATATTCTTCTTTTATATTTCCTCCAAGTTATGAAGCTCAAATTCCCATGAATAAAGCATATACAATATACATATGAGCGCCGGGCACGACGGCTCATGCTTGTGATTCCCAGCACTTTGGGAGGCTGAGGCGGGTAGATCACGAGGTCAAGAGATTGAGACCATCCTGGCCAACATGGTGAAACCCCGTCTCTATTAAAAATATAAAATTAGCTGGGCATGGTGGTGCGCACCTCCCAGCTACTCAGGAGACTGAGGCAGGAAAATTGCTTGAACCTGGGAGGTGGAGGTTGCAGTGAGCCGAGATTGCACCACTGCACTCCAGCCTGGTGACAGAGCAAGATTCCGTCTCAAGGAAAAAAAAAGTATACATATATACACACACACACATATATGTGTATATAAATATATATATACTTTTATATATATGTGTATATATATACTTATGTATATGTGTGTATATTTATGCACAAACACATATGTACGTGCATGTGGGTATATATTATGTATGTATATGATTAAGCAACATTTTTATTAGGTTGTTCTTCCTTTTTTCTGTATTTAGATTTTAAGCTTCTTAGAATAGAGGCCATATTAGTTCTATATGTATATTTTTAAAGTAGCCTATTGGCATTTATATGTTTCTTAGCTACCTGCATTGTCAGATTCAAGTTGTGTACTCTTGAAAGCATATCTTAAAGATCTAGAATCAGATAGATATAAACATGAGCATTAAGTCTTTGCCTTTAGGTACATAAGACAAATATCACATGCTCTCACTTATATGTGAAATATAAAAATTCAGACTCGTAGAAGGAGAGAGTAGAATGGTGGTTACCAAAGACTGAGGGTTGAGGTGGGCAGAGAAAGGAAAACTGTTGGTCAAAGGGTACAAAATTTCAGTTAAACAGGAAGATTAGTTCGGGTGATCTATTGCACAGCAAGGTGACTATAGTTAATAATAATGTATTGTGTATCTCAAAATTGCTAAAAGAATGGATTTTAAATGTTCCCAGTACAAATAAATAAGTGACATGATGGATATGTTAATTAGCCTGATTTGCTCATTCGACAATGTATACCTGTATTAATACATCATATTGTACTCAACGAATATATACAATTATTTGTCAATTAAAAATAAAATTAAAAAGTCTTTGGCATTAGGGCAGGAATAGAGCCTGTATTTTGATAATAATATAACACTCCTAACTATAGTTGCTCACGTTGTTTATTTATTTATTTTTTGAGATGGAGTCTTGCTCTGTCACCCAGGCTGGGGTGCAATGGTGCAATCTCGGCTCACTGCAATCTCCATCTTCTGGGTTCAAACAATTCCCCTGCCTCAGCCTCCCGAGTACCTGGACTATAGGTGGGCACCACCACACCTGGATAATTTTTTGTATTTTAGTAGAGATGAGGTTTCACCATGTTGGCCGGGATGGTTTCCATCTCCCGAACTCATGATCCACTGGCTTCCACCTGCCAAAGTGCTGGGATTACAGGCATGAACCATTGTGCCCGGCCACAATATTTTTTTTTTTATAAGGAGTTAAGATGTATCATTTGATTCTCTTTCTCCCACTGAAGTTCAAACTGATATTGACCAGTCTGGATAAAGAACTTGCTTCTGGCCTTCAGATGACAGCTATGGTGGAATATCATCCTGATAAAGATGAAGACACTTTTGACCGACTACTTATTTCAATAGAAAATAAAACAACAGAAATTCCTCTAATTGGGTATGTAATCTTCATAGTTCATGCTGACGTTTTGAATACTCTTTAAATAAAAATGAGGGTCAAAGTAATATTCTGTATTTTTTCTGACATAATTTCCTTACAGTTGAACTTAAAGGACACATTTTTAGAAAATTGTAACATTCATAAGAAATGGGCCGGGCGCGGTGGCTCAAGCCTGTAATCCCAGCACTTTGGGAGGCCGAGACGGGCGGATCACGAGGTCAGGAGATCGAGACCATCCTGGCTAACACGGTGAAACCCTGTCTCTACTAAAAATACAAAAAACTAGCCGGGCGAGGTGGCGGGCGCCTGTAGTCCCAGCTACTTCGGAGGCTGAGGCAGGAGAATGGCGTAAACCCGGGAGGCGGAGCTTGCAGTGAGCTGAGATCCGGCCACTGCACTCCAGCCGGGCAACAGAGCAAGACTCCGTCTCAAAAAAAAAAAAAAAAAAAAAAAAAAAAAAAAAAAAAAAAAAAAAAAGAAATGAAACCTCATTCTCTTTTTATTAAAATAACAACATTTGACAATTGAATGTATTAATAATTGGATTTTTGCAAACTTGTATTCACATTTTAAGTTAATTTTAAAGTATTGTCAGGTTCACGTCACTAAATTTTAAATTAGGCAAATGTTTGGTGTCAAAAAAGTCAAAATGCTGTTCTTCTGAGACTGGTTGAAAAATGTGGATGGATATGAGTATAAAAAAGAGCTAAGTGACTGACTTGGTTGTTACAAATTATTTATTTGACCAGGATGAATGATGATTCATTTGTTGTTTTTTAATATTAAAAAGTATATTTCTGTTCATTGTAAATTTATCTATCAAAATTAGTGTTAAAATTTACAGTGTTTATTTATATACATACATGTGTGATCCTCCTTTTCCCCGGCAAAATGTGGTTTCCATAGGTGTTTTCTTTTTCTCTATTTTCCCAACACCTACAGAATTAATTTGGAATATTTTCTGCTGATTACATGGTATTAGATATATACCTTTTAAAAAAATTCCCTTTTATTCAAGCTGGGTGCGGTGGCTCATGCCTGTAATCCTAGTACTTAGCACTTTGGGAGGCCAAGGTGGGTGGATCGCTTGAGCTCAGGAGTTGGAGACCAGCCTGGGCAACATGGTGAAACCCCACCTCTACAAAAAATACAAAAAAAAAAAAAATAGCTGGGGGTGGTAGTGCCTGCCTATAAGTCCCAGCTACTTGTAGGGCTGAGGCAAGAGGATCACTTAAACCCAAGAGGTAGAGGCTACAGTGAGCTGAGATCACACCACTGCACTCCAGTCTGGGTGACAAAGTAAGACCCTGTCTAAAAAAAAAAAAAAAAAAAAAATTCTCTTTCTTTTTCATTTCTATGAGCTAAATTTAGATCCTCAATTATTTTGTTTCTTCGTGTTGTTGAGAAGTTCTGATTTAGCACATCATCCCATTTTGCATAGGAATCAAACAGTAGACACATGGTAGGAAAAAAACAAGCTATTAACCCAGTATAAATATTTAATTTGTGTTTTGCAATTTAAGTAGAGCCATTTTGGATGCATTCTGCACTTTGACTTATCTATGAGTGGCACTCAGATTTGCTTGTTTGTGGTATGTATGGAGAGATAGGTTGAAGATGCTTCTGTCCTCGAAAACAGATTTTTTTCTTGTTTCCAGAGTTTTGTTTCTTGTTTCTGATGCCCTCTCTCATCAGAAGTCTATTTCTCACCACGGTTGCAATATAAGGAGAGCACTGCCCTTCTTTTGGTGTGATGGATAAGGTTGAAGGAAGGGGTGTGTGTGTGTGTGTGTATATGTGTGTGCATGTGTGTTATCAATTTCTATACATTTTTTATCACCTGTGTAGGTTCTTGTATCCACCACCACAGTCAAGATAGTGAACAGTTCCAATACCACAAGGAAATCCCTCCTGTTGCTTTATTACAACTGTATCTACTTCCCTTCTGCCTCACACCCACAATCCCTAAACTGTGGATACTGCTAATCTGTTGTCTAAAATTTTTGTCATCTCAAATATATTACATAAATTGAATCACATACTATGTAGCCTTCTGTTTTTTTCTTGCAGCAACATTTCTTGCAGCAAAATCTTGCAGGAGATTCAGCCAAGTTGTTGAATGTATCAATATTTTGTTCCTTTTTATTGCTGAGTAGTATTCTATGATATATATATACATATATATATATTTGTTTAACAGTTGACCTGTTGAAGAACAAAGGGACAGATTCCAGTTTTTAGCTATCACAAATAAGCTGTTTTAATATTCTTGTACAAGTTTTGTGTGAGCATAAGTTTTTATTTTTTCTGGGATAAATGCTCATGAGTGTAATTGTAGGGTCACATGGTAATTACGTATTTTGTTTAACAGAAAATCCCAAATTGCTTTTCAGAGCGCCTATACCATTTTACATTTCAAATAGTGATACATGAGTAATCCACTTGGATGATATATTTGCCAGTATTTTTTGCTTTCATCACTATTTAAAAATTTTAGCTATTCTGATAGATATTTAATAGAATCTCTCCATAGTTTTAATTTGCATTTCCCCGATGACTAATGATGTTGACAACATATTTTCAGGTGCTTCTTTGCCATCTGAGTACCCTCTCTAGTGAAATCTCTGTTAATGTGTTTTTCTTATTTTCTGATTACACTGCTCTTTATTATTGAGTTTTGCAATTTCTTTGTATATTCTGGATACAAGCCTTTTGATGGTTATGTAGCTTGCAAATATGCTCTCCCAGTTTGAGGTTTGACTTTTCATCCTTTTAACAGGGTATTTTGTAGAACAGAAGCGTTTTTTTTAATGATGTTCAATGATGTCCAATTTATCAATTTTCCTTAAATTAGTACTGCTTTTTAGTGTTAAGTCTAAGAACTCTTTGCCTAACCCTTGATCATAATGGTTGAAGATTTTCTCCTATTTTTAACTTTTAAAGTTTTACATTTAAGTCTATGATATATTTTGAATTAATTTTTGTATAAAGTGTGGTTTACATTGAGGTTCTAATTATTGCCTATAGATGTTCAATTGCTCCGACCAAATTTGTTGAAAAAGCTATTTTCCTTCATTGAATTGTATGCCCGTGATAAAAATCACTTCAGCATAATCTGCATTGGTCTATTTCTGTGTTCTGCATTTTTCCATTCATCTGTGTATCCATACGTTTGCCAACATCATGCTACCTTGATTACCTTTGCTATATAGTAATTCTTAATATCATGTACAGTAATTCTTCACGTGTTATTATTCTTTGTCACCATTAGTTTAGTTATCAAAATATCTCTACCTTTCCATGTAAGTTTTAGAATAATCTTTCTGAGCCTGAAAAAAAAATTATTGCTGGGATTTTGAGAATAATTGAGCTTAGCTTATAGATCAATTTGAGGGAAATTGACATCTTTACTATGGTAAGTCTCCCCAAATATGAATGTGCTGTGTCTTTCCATTTATTTGGGTCTTCTTTGATTTCTTTTATCAGTATTTTGTAATTTTCAGCACAGAGATTCTCTATATGTGTTGTTAACTATATAACTATTTCATTTTCTTTGGAGTGATTGCAAATAATATTGTGTTTTTAATTTTGGTTACTGCATATTCCTTGTTGCTATATACAGAGAAGTGATTGATTTTTGTTTGTTGACACTGTATCCTCTAACCTTGCTGAACTCCCTTTTTAGGAGGTTTTTGTATGTTTTCTAGATTCTTTGCCATCTTATATGTAGATAATTGTGTCATCTGCAGACAGGGATAGTTCATTTGTGTGTTTTTTCCCATTCCAAAGTATATGCTTTTTACCTTTTTCTCTTGCTTTATTTCCATGGCTAGAATTTACAGTATTATGTTGTGTGAGAGTGGTGAAACTGGGCTCGGTGGCTCACCCTTGTAATCCCAGCACTTCGGGAGGCTGAGGCAGGCGGATCACTTGAGGCCAGGAGTTCGAGACCAGCCTGGCCAACATGGAGAAACCTCGTCTCTACTAGAAATACAGAAATTAGCTGGGTGTGGCAGTGCACACTTGTAATCTTAGCTACTTGGAAGGCTGAGGCACAAGAATCACCTGAGCCTGGGAGGTGGAGGTTGCAGTGAGCTGAAATCATGCCAATGCACTTCAGCCTGGGTGTCAGAGTGTGGCTCATCATGTATCAATTCTTTTTATATATTCTGGATTTTGATTTGCTCATGTTTTATTAGGGATTATTGTGTCCAAGTTTATTAGTGATATTGGTTTATAGTTTGTTTGATTGATTGATTGGTTTGCTTTTTTTTATTGTCATTGTATGGTTTTGCTATCAGGATAGTGCCAGCCTCATAAAATGAATTTGGAAATGCTCCCTCTTCTGTATTCTAGAAGAACTTATTTAATATTGATAGCAATTATTTAAATGGTAGAATTCTCTAGTGGAACTGTCTGGCCTGGAGATTTTTCTTTCAGAATGTTTTAAATTATGAATTTAGTTTTTTAATTCTTATAGGGCTATTCATACTGCCTATATTATTATGTTGGTTGAGTTACTGTAGTTTCTGATTTCCACGGAATTCTTCCAATTCTAAGTTGTCAAATTTATTATTTTAGAGTTGTTAGAATTTTTTTCTTATTATTTTAAAATAAATAATAAGCCGCTGCATCTGTAGTGATACCCTTTCTTTCATTTCTGATGTTGAACATGTGTGTATTTTGTCCTTTTTTAAAGTATTGCTAGTGGTTTATCAACTTTATTGATTTTTCTCCCAAAGAATCAGCTTTCTATCGTTGACTTTCCTATCATTTTATTTTAAATTCTGTTGATTGCTGCTCTCTATTATTTCTTTTATTCTGCTTGATTTGAATTAATATTGCTCTTGTTCTAGTTTTTGATATTGGAAATTAGACAATGAGTTTGAGACAATTTCTCATTTCTAATGTAAACATGTAATGTTATAAATGACCCTCAGCACTGCTTTAGCTGTGTCCTACAAATTTTTATATGTTATATTTTTATTTTGACTCAGTTTTATGTATTTAATTTTTTTAAACTTTCCCTTTGACTCCTGGATTATTTAAAAGTGTGTTAATTTCCACAGGTTTATTATGGACCTATTTATGATCATTATTCCTTTCTGTTAGATTGATCCTTTTATTATATATAATATCCCTCTTTGTTCATGGTGATTTTCTTGCACTGAAGCCTCTATTATATATTAATGTAGCTTTTTGCACTTTTTTTCTGAGTAAAATTTGAATACTATGTTGTTTCCTATTTGTTTACTTTCACCCTACTATGGCCTTGAATTTAAGCTGAGTTTCTTCTAAGCAGCAACATATAGTTGGGCAATGGTTCCCTTCCCCATATTTTCAACCTCTGTCTTTTGATTGTTGTATCTAGACTATTTATATTGAAGTTAATTTGTATATGCTATAACTTGTCTGCTTGTTTATTATTTGTTTTCTCATTGTTCTCTTTGTTTCTCATACTTCTGTTTCTCATTTTTGCAATCCTGTAGGTTAATTGAAGGTTATTTTAGGATTGCGTCTTGATGTATTTATACTGTTTTTTACATCTCTTTGCATAATTATTGTAGTGGTTTCTCTGGGTATTTCAATATACATACGTGATATAATATTCTAGTGGCATAAACATTTTGTCACTTTAAGTGAAGCGTAGAAGCTTCATTTCCATCCAAGTCTTTTTTTCTTTCCCTACTTTTAAATATTACTATCTTGAGTATCTAAGGGTGTTATGATTCTTGTTTTCATCATCAAATATAATTTATAAAACTTATGAGAAAAAATATAGCTGATTGTATGTAGCTAGTGTTTTGCTATTTCCATTGTTCCTCCCTCCCTCCCTCCTTTCTTTCCTTCTTTGCTTCCTCCCTCCCTCCCTTCCTTTCTTCTTTCCTTGCTTCCCTCCTTTCTCTTTTTTGAGGCAGGGTCTTCCTGTTGCCCAGGTTGGAGTTCAGTGGTGTCAACATGGGTCACTGCAACCTCAAGTTTCTGGGCTCTAATGTTCCTCCCGCCTCAGCCCCGCAAGGTGTGAGCCACTATGCCCAGCCTGCTCCATTTTTTTTTCTTTCTGATACTCCAGGATTCTCTCTTTTATTATTTCCTGACTTTCTGAAGAACTTTATTATATTTAATATGTATATTTTTTTTGGCAGAGTCTCACTCTGTCGTCAGTCTGGAGTGCAGGGGTGCGATGTCGGCTCACTGCAACCTCCGCCCCCTGGGTTCAAGTGATTCTCCTGCTTCAGCCTCCCGAGTAGCTGGGATTTCAGGCACACACCACCACGCCCAGCTAATTTTTTTATTTTTAGTAGAGATAGGGTTTCACCAGGTTGGCCAGGATGGTCTCGGTCTCTTGACTTTGTGATCTGCCCACTTTGGCCCCCCAAAGTGCTGGGATTACAGGCATGAGCCACTGCACCTGGCCATATTTAATTTTTATGGGTACATAGTATGTGTATATATTTAAGGTTTACGTGAGATATTTTGATACAGGCATGCAATGACTAATAATCACATCAAGGTAAATGAGGTATCCATCACCTCAAGCATTTATCCCTGTGTTACAAATAATCCAGTTACAGTCTTTCAGTTATTTTTAAATGTACAATTAAATTATTTTTTACTATGGTCACCTTGTTGTGATAGTAAATACCAGGTCTTATTATTTATTCTTTCTAACTATATTTTTGCATGCATTAACCCTCCCCCTTCTTTCCCACCCCCAACTACTCTTCCTAGCCTCTGGTAACCATCCTTCTACTCTTTATATTCATGAGTTCAATTATTTTATTTTTTAGATCACACAAATAAGAGAGAAATAGAATGCTTGCTTTCTGTGCCTGGCTTATTTCACTTAACATAATGACCTCTAGTTACATCTATGCTGTTGTAAATGACTAGATCTCAGTTTTTATGGCTAAATAGTACTTCATTGTGTTTATGTAGCACATTTTCTTTATCCATTCATCTGTTGATGGACACTTGAGTTGCTTCCAATTCTTGGCTACTGTGAATAATGCTACAATAAACACGAGAGTGCAGATATCCCTTCAATACACTGATTTCCTTTCTTTGGGTATATACTGAGCAGTGAGATTGCTGGATCTTATGGTAGCTCTGTTTATAGTTTTTTGAGGAGCCTCCAAACTGTTCTCCTTTGCTTTGTGGTTGTACTAATTTACATTCCTACCAGCAGTGTGTGAGGGTTACCTTTTCTCCACATCCTTGCTAGCATTTGTTATTTCCTAACCTTTGGATAAAAGCCATTTTAATTGGGGTGAGATGATATCTCACTGTAGTTTTGATTTGCATTTCCCTGATGATCAGCGATGTTGAGCACTTTTTCATGTGACTGTTTGCCATTTGTATATCTTCTCTCAAGAAATGTCTATTCAAACTTTTTGCCCATTTTTAAATTTAACTACTGATTTTTTCCTAGAGAGTTGTTTGAGGTCCTTATATATTCTGGTTATTAATCCTTTGTCAGATGTGTAGTTTGCAAATATTTTTCCCATACTGTGGGTTGTCTCTTTACTTTGTTGATTGTTTCCTTTGCTGTGCACAAACTTTTTTACTTGATGTGATCCTGTCTGCCAATTTTTGCTTTGGTTGCCTGTGCTTGTGGGGTGCTACTCAAGAAATCTTTGCTCAGTCTAATGTTCTGGAGAGTTTTCTGGGTGGGTCCAGGGGTACCATCCAGGAACAAGGGACTGGGGTAAAGTACCTTAGAAGTCTACCTATTGTACTGTGGCTGAGCTGGTACTCAAACCACATGACACTGTTCTTCCCAGTCTTTCCTTCCCTTTCCAGAGGCAGAGGAGCCTCACCCTATGGCTGCCACCACCACTGGCCCACAGGGTGTACTGCCAAGCTTACTACTAATGTTCTCTTAAGGTCAAAGGTCTCCTTAGTCAGCTTGTGGTGAATGTTGTTTAGCCTGGGACTCATCCTTCAGGGCAGTGAACTCACTTATGGCCCAGGGCAGGTCCAGAAATGCCATCCAAGAGTTAAGGCCTGGAATCAGGATCCCCAAAGGCCTGCTTGGTGTTCTGTACCTCTGTGGCCAAGCTGACACCTAAGGTATTAGATAAAACACTTTTACTTTTCCCTCCACTTATGTCAGGTGGAAGGAGTCTTGCCCTGTAGCCACCACAGCTGGGAATGTGCTGAATCTCACCTGAAGCCAGCAAATTTCCAAGTGTCACCCAAGGCCCATGGCATACTACTTAGGTATCACTGCTGGTTACTCAGGGCCCAAGGGCTCTTTAGTCAGCAGGTGATGAATCCTGCCAGGACTGGGTCCTTCCCTTCAAGGCAATAGCTTTCCTTCTGGCCCAGGGTGTGTCTAGAAATGTCTTGTGTGAGCTAGGGCCTGGAAAGGTGACCTCACACCTCTGACGGGTGCTCTATCCTGCCGTGTCTGAGCTGGTATCCAAGATTCAAGACAAAGTCCTCTTTATTCTTGCCTCTTCTCTCCTCAAGTAGAAGGAAGAGGTCTCTTTTGGAGCCATGAGCTGTGCAGCCTAGGGTTGGGGAAGGGTTGGCACAAGCACTCCCCTAGCCACACCAGCTGGTGTCTTAGGTTGTGTGTCTCCCGATGTCCACTGACTTTGACCCCAGTTTAACACTAGAACTCGTCTAGAAGTTACAGTCCTTGTGGCCTAGACTGCCTTTCAAGTTTATCTAGGGTCCTAGAGCATGTTAGCTCATGGTGGCAAGGCTTGCTAGAACTCAAGTCGTGACCACTGGGATAGGTGATTCCTCTCTGGCTAGGGCTGGTTTAAATGTTCCCCCCATGGGCAGGCATCAGCTTAGTTCCCCTGTTTTACTTTCTGCTGTGACAGGGCAGCACTGAGTTCCATGCAGTGTCTCACAATTGCTGTGCTCTTCGTCCCTCAAATGCATAGATTCTCTCTCCTTGCCATGCTGCCATTGCGGGAATTGGGGAGGGGTGACAAAGGAAACTGTGTTTCCTACACTCTTGGATGCCTCTTTTGGTGATATGAAGTTCAAACCAGGTACTGTGAGTGCTCACCTGATTTTTGGTTCTTACGAAGTTGCTTTTTTTTTTTTTTTTTTTTTTGTCATATAGATAGTAGTTAAATTGGTATCCTTGTAGGAGGGATGATAGATGGAGCCTTCTCTTCTGCCTTCTTGCTCTGCCCACTTGAAGAATGTTTTTAGATGATCTTTAAGGGTGTGTTTGCTAGTGACAAGTTCTTTTAGTTTTTCTTTGTCTAATGTCTGTATTTCCCCTTCATTATCAAACATAGTTTTAACAGATATCGAGTTTTCAGTTGACAGTTTTCTTTTTCTTTCAGTACTTGAAAAATATTGTGACACTTCCTTCTGGACTCCATGGCGTCAGATATGATACGTGCATTCATTTAATTTGGTGCTTCTCTATATGGAACACATTCTTTCTCTCTGGCTGATTTCATGATTTTTGTTTTTATCTTTTGTTTTCAAAAGTTTAATTATGATATGCCTTGACATGATTTTCTTTGAGTTTATCAGGTTTGGGTTCACTCAGCTTTTTGAATTTGTATGTCAGTGTCTGTTGCCAAGTTTTGGAAGTTTTAGCCATTATTAGCATTTAACTATTATTTCAGCCCCTTTCTCTTTCTTCTCTTCTTCTGAGACTTTAATGATGCAAATATTGGATCATTTGTTTTGTCCCACAGATCCCTGAGACTTTGCTCATTTTTTTCTCTTTCTGTCTCAGTCTCTGTCAAGTCTGGTTGAATTCTATTAATCTAGCTTCCTTTTCACTCATTTTATCTTCTGCTATCTCCATCCTGGTATTGTATTCATCACTATGTTTTTATTTTGGTTATTGTATTATTCAATTCTGTAATTTCCATTTGATTCTTTTTTATAACTGGTATTTATTTGCTGAGATTTTCTATTTATTCATTAGTTAAAAAAAAAAAAAAACTTGAAATTGTTTGTTGCAGCATTTTTGTCAGTTGCTTTAAAATCCTTGCCCGACAATTTCAACCTGAGGTTCATCTTGGTTGACATCTGTTGATTGTCTGCTCTCATCAAAATTGTTATTTTTTTGGTTCCTGGTATGACAAGTGATATTTGATTGAATGCTAAATGTTTTTTTCTGTTATGTTAGGAGACTCTGGGTCTTATTTAAATCTGTTATTTTAACAGGCACACACCCCATTTATGTTCAGCATGTTTTTCTTAGCCTATTTTGTATGCTGTGGTTGTGATGACAATTTAGTTTTCAGTATGTTTGCGGTATTATTTTGATCCATTTTGTTTATGTGTTATCACTACTGCTCCCACTGTCTTCTGTTGGTGCTTCCTGAAGGAGTGGAGGCAATTTTTTTTTTCTCAGGCCTGACTGCCATGTCTCTTGGTAGAGGAGAAATGTGGCAAGAACCCTATACAAATACCCCTCTGGCTGCCCAGGTCTTCTGAGCAGATAGAGAAATCTGACTTATGGGGCAAAGAAGTCTGTTGTACTGGGCCAGTTGCTGTATCTAGATCTCTTGCAGGTCCTGCTCACCTTTCCAGGTGTCTCTGAGTGATCAAGGAGAGGTTTGAGCCAGCAGTGACAAAGAGACTTAGCTGCTTGCAATTGCTGTTTTTTTTTTTTTTTCGTTTCTTTCTTTCTTTTTTTTTTTTTTCCTGGTTTCCCCAAACTACCTTGGTGCTTTTGGACAGAAAGCTCCTTTTCTCAGGAGGTGAACTCCTGAGAAAGAGAACTCCTCTTCTGCAGGATCTCAGGCCTGGAGTAGAAGGAGAGTGCTTCCCCTTGTCACTTATGATTGGTATACCTCTTAATTGATCCCCAGGCTGGCATTGTCTGGCTCACCTGGTGTGTTCAGGGGGGCTCCTGTTTGATCCAGAAAAAGAATGATTCTAACTAGGTCAGCAGGCAAAGAATACTGGGTCTGCGTGGCCTTTCTCTGTTGGTGGGGGAATTGTAAGACACCCTGCTGCTATTGTTTCTGCAGTCCCAGAGTTCTAAATCAGCCAGCTCTCCTTTTCACCACCTTTCATCATTCTCTTTTGCTTGCCTCGTGTACCATTTTCAGGGTTTATAGTTGTGTTTAGTAGAAGGAACAGGAAAAAATGGGTTTGTGCTATATTTTCTGGACCAGAAGTTTGTATTTGTTTGTTTCTCTCCATTAGATTGTAAAATTCTTGAGGTCCAGGAGAGTTTTATTTTTTTCTATAATCTAAATTGTATATATTCAGTGAATGTTTTGTGAATAAACTTAGACCAACTGGATCTGAACTACTCCATAATGGCATGACTGGGATGTGATTTAAAAAACTGTCTTGGAGTGAGCACATTTATTTTTACTTTAGATTTTCTGTATATGGGTCAGACATGCAATGATCCTTCTATTTGTTGTGGAGTGAACCCTGAAAAAAGAAGAAAGAACACAGAGAAATTACATGTTTGATTTCTACGTTTTCGCACATCAACCTGGACTAACAAAAGTGCCCTAGTTGGTAGATGATATAATTAGTGATTTTCAGAGCTTTTTTTCATATGTCTCCCAAAACTATGACCTTCTTTTATATTTAAAAATATCTACGAGTTTCATCATTAGTTTGAACACTTGTAAAGAGGTAATGACTTATATATAGTAAGTGTTACTATTTAAAAATAAGATACTTATATGCCTTTTAAAAATGTATCCAGTAGAATGAAAATATCAATAATATGTTAACAGGTGAAAAATTTACCTCTTCTCTTTTCCTCTTAAATTTGTAGCTCCATTCCATTTGTCACCACAGCATCACATCCTAATGTATTACATTTTTATGCATAGAAGTTTTTTTTCATGATCACCAGGAATAAAGTGCATAGGCAATTTGTCTATAGTTTATGTCTATATATGTATATGTACATATGAACATATGTGTGTGTATTGCGTAAACAGATAAACAGATATGTGTTTAAATATACTTTCTATAGTCATAAATCCATGCATATTTTTAACAGTTCTTAAAATGTTATTATTAATACAAATTTATTTAAACTCCATGTATCAAACTAAGTTTGACGAGTTTTTTTAATAGAAAAGCAAAGTATTACTGGAAATATTTATAATCAGGTGAATGGAGCATTTTAAACTTTTATTTAGTTAGCATGTTTATGGATGATAGTTACTTATTGCTTATGTGAATCCCACGTGCATTTTATCCCCATTTAAAATTTTTTGATATGGATGCTGAGAGAAGTTTTCTCCATAATGAGTAGATTGGAATGAAAGGATTTTATTGTAGTAATGTCTCTCAATTTTTTCAACTCTGTAAAGTTATAGGGTAAAATTACAGCAGTTGTTTATCAAGTATTATTTTTAACAATGTGTCAGCTAAGTCAGTTGTATTCCCCTCTTTTAATGTTGATGAAAGAAAATTGGATAAACACGTTTATGTAAATAGATTTGTTACCTAATCATTTCAGTCACTCACTTTATCAATATCAATACCAATATTTTCGATTGTCCCTTAGTTTGGTGTCCCAGAGATGTTTCCACTCCAAAGCAATGCATCAGCATTAAATTAAGAAAAGACGACATCTATTTCTCCTTTTGTATAAAGAAATGGGAGAGGAATTGTGAAAAATGGACTGAGAAAACAAAATCTGTATAGACCTCTTTGTTCTATTTGTGTCAGCAAATATACTTAATGAGATAGTAAAATGGAGACACAGAGAAATCATTATATATTACCAAAATCTTAACACTGAAGTAGACTCCATCTCTCTTTTTCTCTCTCCCCTCCCCCCCGTGTGTGTGTGAAGTGTGGAGATTCCTAAGAAATTATTCTTAAGACCTTTTTCTACATCCAAAACAGGATGATAAACTTGGGGGTACTTTTTAACCATGAATGTCTAGCCAAATAGAAAATGTATGTAACTTTATGAGGTTTGTATGTAAGATGATAATGGATTTTTAAAAACTTGTATGAACCCATGCTACAAATATGCTACAGTGAATTTTTAGAAATACATATGAAAAATAAATTGTATCATTTTGTACTTACATCTTGTTTTAGACCCTAGATGATGTGTTGCAGCATCACTGCATTCTTTTATTTCATAAGATTTGGAAACATTCAAACTATTTATTTGGGATGGCATACCATGCACTTAGATGCATAAAATCTCATTTCTTTTTTAAAAATGTAACCCATTACCTTGTTTGCATTTCTTTATTTCATAATTCCTTTTATTGAAAAATATGCCACCAGTAGACTTGTAAATAAACTGAAATGTCTTTTAAGGACATAAGTGTCCATCTATATTCCCCTACATATTTAACGATCAGGCTGTTATGATTGTTTAATTAATTATGTGGCCTTCTTTTCTCCTCCCTAGGTTGATTCCATCCTGTAAATTGGAAATTGAATCAGTAGTTAATTTTGGCACATTGGTTGCCAATAGTAAAGTGTATTCTAAAGAGGTTACTATCAAAAACCATGGCAAAGCTCCAGGTAAATGCTTCCTGTCATATTTACTTACACTTTTAGAAGAGTTGGTATTATTTGAAATCTATACTTTGTGTAATAGATTACCTAATTTAACTGAAAAAAGTCTATCATTTGAAATAGCTCAAAACCAAAGTCCTTAATAGTATTACTGTAAAAGACTGATAGGCAACAATTCAAAAAAAAAAAAAAAATGAACCTTCCTCCTTATGAGCCTGATTAATACAATCAGAAAATGACTGGTGATGTCCCTCAGGATAGGGGGCAGGATAGTGTCAGAGAAATTATATCGTTCAGAGATAGAATTAGAGCACAGTGCCTTATTAGTTGTGTGATCTGGGGCAAGTGTTTTTAAGGATTTTGAAGTTGAGATTCCTCATTTATAAACTGGGCCTGACAAAATGTACGATGGTGAATTATGTACATATTTTGAATTGTGGTATTTTACTTGGCTCATCATAGATGCTTAATAAATATTTGTCTTCTTTCTCAATCATATTCAACTTTGAATTAACATCAAACTGCCTAGAAGGCTTTTACTAATTTTTTTGTTGAAAGAATAAATGCTTCTCTCTTTTCCAGATTGAATTATTTCCAGGGATTCTTACTGTGGCATAAGAGTTTACATAAGGATGTATGTGTGTGTGTGTGTGTGTGTGTGTGTGTGTACATTCATGTACACTTTAAACTGATAGCATACAGTAAGCACAGGATTGCTTATCCCTTCAGTCTCCTGAGTCAGTGGCATGTGGGGTTGCAAGATTGCCATTTCTCCCAATCTAAAATGGGGACTAGCTCCAGACAGGGAGAGCATTTCTATCTGAGACTGTTTGTTGAATATATAAAGTAGGTCTTAAATCCAAGCCTCTTTTCCACTAACCGAGAGTGTTCTCTGGGGCCACCTGATTGAGCATTGGGAATTATGAAGACCAAGTCAGTCTGTCAGTTTACTGATTTCTTCTTAGGATACAAAGGAATAGAACTCACAACTGTTCCACACTGGATGTTACTCATCTCACTTTCCATGCTTTGGTTTTTAAATTAGTGCATGTCTGATGCCTGTGGGATTATAGAATATTAGGCTCGTTTGTAGCCTGACTCGAGTGTTAAGGAGGAAGTCTCTTATGGCAAGTGATATGGGCAATATGATCCTTTAGACTCTCTGGTTATATTTTAGAGCACTGATATTTAATTAAGGTATTTTTATTTGTATTATTTTGCTTTCCAGAATTTCTTTTAACTGTTGTCTGTTCAATAACCTTCAATGTTTTGATAGCAATAATATATTCCCTTTTTGTTCTAAAATCTCACCAAATTGTACAGTTTTATTTCATATGAAAGCTCTCTATAAGAAAAAAAGAAATATGGTTTTACTTTTCATTGAATATTTAATATAATTTTACTCAATAAATTAGAATAAGTACAATTAAGCTGTGTACTGGAATACATAATGTTTTAGGAAAAATAATGCACAATGACTATTAGGATTTTGTTAGTATTTTATGTGTTTATAGTATTTGTAATAACTTGGTTGGGTTATTATAATTGAGTACTGTGAAATGTTAATGGCTATTACTTTACAAACTGAAACAAATTGTTATCAATGAATTACATTTTCTTAGTGTTGACTTTATCCCACATGCTTGGAGTCAGATCAGATTATTTTTTCTACTATTATCAAAATTGATAGTGTACATTACATTCAGAGTAGCTAGTGCCTATAAAGTGTCGTAAAGTCCTTATTATCTACAAGCAAAATATATACATGTTCATGATAATAGCAATGTATGTTTATGAAGAAAAACGTTTTGAAAATAGATTCAGCCATCAAAGTTGATTTTAACATTTTTAAAAAGCATTTTATATGCTGAATTTTTTGTAGGTTTAGAGTCAAAGTTCAAATGCTTACAAATTTGTATATATACCTAATAGGATATTTAAAACTCAACACTTGGCAGATTTAACATTTGTACATCTTTGTTTTCTCTCTCTGGTAGTATCACTGCAGTTATGACCTTTGTTTTTAGAGACCCACAAAGTTTATGTATGTAAAACTCCTTGATGATTTATTTTCATAGCCCCTTATGGAGTAAACATCCATGGATCTAGCCATATGTTTTTGAATAACTTTTGTTTCCTCATCCTTTATAAAAATGATTCCTAAGTTTACCCCTGTCTGTACAAAATAGTGCTTATCTTTTCTTTCTGAAGACATGTTCCATTCTCTATGGTGTCTCTAATGTTAGTACTTTGTAGGTTAATACATTCCATATTTACTTTTATGATTTTATGGTTTGATAATGCCACTATTGTTCCTCAGCTTTTGTCACTGAAGATTAGAAAAAGAAATTATTAATTTAGCATGCCTTGAATTGAAATTATTTCCTCCTTAATGTGAGCATGCTTATTTATTTGTTATTTTTTAAAATGTTTGTGGATACATGGTAGGTGTATATATTTATGGAGTACATGAGATGTTTTGATACGGGTATCCAATGTGAAATAAGTACATTATGGAGAATGTTGAGTAGACTTTTTCTACTACAGTATTATAACATGGAACAGTCTCTCAAATTCCTAAGTGAGAGCCTTACACATCATTTCTGAGTTTGAACATCTACCTCAGAACTTATCATCCTTTAGGTTTATTTGGTCTACTTTGTCCAAAGTATATGACCTTTCATTTGCTCTTAATGCCCACTCTGCCTTTTCCCCTAATTAGCAGCATTATTTCTCTGCTTCATTGTCTAAAATATCCTGGAATCGTCTGTAAGCCAGGAAATTTGTCAAATTGTACCAAACCCAGAAGTGGTCCTGGGGATCTTCCGTAGTAACTGACAAAAGCACCCCCTACTTATTCTCAGTGCATAATTCTTGTCTTCAATTTTTTTTTTGGAAACTGATGCCATGGGATCTCCATATATTCTTCATGCATAACATAACCCTAATTTATAGGATTATATATTTTAACATATTCATAATTTATTTGGTTTAGTGATTTCTCGGAGTTTCACTAAAGAACCACGAAGCTTTTAATGAAAGATGATTAAACCCAGAAGGAATCTGTTAAATCCATACAAGCATTCTGAAGAGTCTCTAAAAATTAGTCATTTGGAAACATGTGGAGCCTCATACATATTTGGTGTGTTTAGAACCAAGGGAATTTTTAAAAATCATAGGAAATAGCAATAGCCTTGGTTACATGACAATTGATTTTTAATAGCATTCTATAGAACTACAGACTCTGGTTACCCTAGCTTGATCTTACAGATACTTTGAGACAAAAATCTGCTTAACAGTTCCTAAAATTTTTTTCAAGGAGTATAGACAACGTAACCATGTATACTGCACCACTCAGTGTCTAATTTGCTTCTCCAGAGAAGATAGAACAATCCAGATTCAAAAATCACACAGATTTGTGTGAGGGGCCCCTCATCTCAGCTATAGCTGTGGGCACCCTTATGTTTTATATGCTCCCACTAAGTCTTATCAGTGGGCAAGTCTATAGGTCTGTTTTATGTGGCTTATTGGCAAAAGTTGACATAGTTGGTCACTGCCACTTTCTTGGGAAAACAAAACGAAAGCAATTCAAAGCCCTTTGGCTTTTGTGACAACTTACTCTCTTATATAGAATACTAATTAATAACTCAGGTCCTGAAGTGAGGTTGAACAGGGCCCAAATCTTAGTTGCATCACTTACTATCTGGGAGGCCTTGGGTAAGGAATTTGCGCTTCCGAAACATCCATTGTCTGACTTACATATTAGAGATAAAGATAGTACCTTCCTCCTCTAATGGTGGTGATGATTAATAAAATGCTTAGCACACCCTCTGGCATATATAACTTTTCAGGAAATATTAGCTACTTATGTTATAGTTATGATTTTTCTACCACCTCTCCCCTCTTCAATTCTCTTTCCTAGACTGGTGTTCCTTTTTGTCATGTATTAAATGTGAATGTTTCCTAAGGTTTGCCATAGACTCTTATGTTTCTTCAGTCAAGGTACTCTCCTTGGACCATCACTTCCTTTCCTTTTATTTCACTGACTACTCCCAGATGTATACAATCCTGTGGGTATCCTTCAGTTTTCTCAAACTTAACAGCTTCCCCCAATACTTCTTTTTTCTTTTTCAATGAATGTTACCACTATGTATTTGGACAGTTTAGAAACTTGGCAAAATTTTCAACACCTCTCTCTTTTTCACTTCCTACCTCCCTAGTCAATTAGTAAATCTTATCTGTTCACTTCATAATTAAGCCAGTAATCCTACTTTTCTCTGCCCAATGCCACTTTTTTACAAAAAGCCATTATCTTCCCTTGCCAAATAACTACATTAACCTAAATTATTTTCCTGATGTTACTTCCTTTTTAATTTATTTCCTACACATTACCTAGTGCCATATCTGAGAAGAAATGAAAACTTGATCACAAATATTCCATTTGTAACATTATCTTTTCTTTTTCCTTTTTCTTTTTTTTTGACAGAGTCTCACTGTGTCACCCAGGCTGGAGTGCAGTGGCATGATCTTGGCTCACTGCAACCTCCGCCTCCCAGGTTCAAGCGATTCTGCTGTCTCAGCCTCCCCAGTAGCTGGGATTACAGGTGTGCACCACCACGCCCGGCTAATTTTTGTATTTCCAGTAGAGATGGGGTTTCACTATGTTGACCTGGCTGGTCTCAAACTCCTGACCTCAAGTGATCCACCCACCTCAGTTTTCCAAAGTGCTGGGATTGCAATCATGAGCCACTGCACCTGGCCAACATTCTTTTTTTCAGTAACTCTCTTCTCTTAGGATGATGCTCTTGCTTCTGTTGTTACCAATTTAAAAAGCCAAGCAAATGGTTTTTATATTAAAGTTAAATAAGACATAGTAATGTTGTCATACCTGCAATTTAAACATATTTAGAAAATTAAAGAGTATTCTTTCGTATTTTGTGTTGCTTCTGAATAAGTTTTTGAAATATTCACTTAAACTCTTTTGTCAAATTATGTCTAAGTGGTTACAATATGGGAAGCTTTTCACTGACTCAGCCTTAACTAAATTTATATACCTTTTCTTTTCTTACAGAATGGAGTCAATAATACCTATTTATTTGAAATGGATATAATTTTATATATTTTTGATTTATTTTATGATAGAAAAGTAACTTCAAATATGTTATTAGCACATCTATGAAATGATTGAATTGATCAATTTTGTTAGTTACTTTGCATTTTCAAATATTGTCTTTTTAATATTTTCATTACTTTTTTTGTGCTAACATTTTGTTTTCCTAAATTAAATGAATACATTTGGAAAATATCATCAGATGTGATTTAAGACTGGTGAATTCAGAATTTGCAAAGCTGTTTATTTTGGCACCATGCTCATTTGTGTTATAATGATAATAAAGGGACTAGTGATTGGCTGCTTCTATTTGTTGGCCATACTTTAAGTACTGCTTAGTGCTAAGCAGTGTGTGGGGCACTGCAACCACAGACATGAAAAAGAGATTGTATCTGATTTCAAGGACCGCATGCTCTAATGTAGGCACAAAACATTACCATAAATTATGAACCATTTCTGCTTTCAGAATAAGAATCTTTGTACCTTCCTTCTCATATGCCATTTGATTTCAGAAACCAATCCCCTTTGCTGTTATCCTGCGTGCACTGGATAAATTCATCTCCTAGGGAATGATAATAACTATAAGTATTAGCCTGTGGTCAGAAATATCCAAGTGAAAATCTCATCTTCATTAGTTAGTTACTAACTGTAGTAGTTATTGCTATATAACAAACCACTCTAAAATATATTCAAACAGCAGTTATTTTGTAATTGATCATGTGGTCATGGGTATGCAGATTGATTGGAACTTGACTGATCTAGGCTGGGCTCATCTGGGTGCTCTGCTTCAAGCTGAGGCAACTGGGCCCGTTCTATTTCTCACTGTAGGTCTGTGGGTCAGCTGGGTGGCTCTGCTCCACATTTGCTCATTCTAGGGCATGCACCAAAAGGACAGCATTTACTGAGGAGAAACACTTCCCAAAGTCAAGGGGCTTGATCATGTAATTTACTTTGGCTAATAACATGTGGGTGTAATTGACAGCATGCCAGTTCCAACCTAGATGCGTTTCTACCATGGGAAGTAGGAAGTGTTTCTCCTGAGTAATTGCTGTCCTTTTGGCCCATGCCCTAGAATGAGTAAATGTGGAGCAGAGTCACCCAGCTGATCCACAGACCTGCAGTGAGAAACTCTGGAACAATAGGGCAAAGATACAAATGTGGAAAAAGGTGAAGAATTGTGGTCAACAAGCTAATCTACCACAGTGATTGTGTGACTTTGAACAAGTCATTCATCATTTCAAAGCTTCTGTCTTGTTTCTTATAAAATGGAGGTAATGATTGAAAATATTATATCATAGATTATTTATGGAAATTAAATAACCTATGCAGAGCTCTTAACATAAATGTCTGAACGTAGTAAGCAGATAATTTTAACTATTGGTGAGAGTTGAGTTCTAACAACAGGATCATATTTGTTGGGTGACCTCAGAGATTGGACTTACAATTAAAGCTTTAATTCTTGGTACACTGTAGACCATCTGCTCCAGGGGTATTCAATCTTTTGGCTTTCCTGAGCTACACTGGACGAAGAAGAGTTGTTTTGGGCCACACATCAAATACACTAACACTAACAATAGTTGATGAGCTTAAAATATCTAAAAAAAATCTCATAATGTTGTAAGAAAGTTTATGAATTTGTGTTGGGCTGCATTCAAAGCCGTCCTGGGCTGCATGTGGTGCATGGACCAGGGGTTAGGCAAGCTTGATCTACTCTGTGAAGTATGTTGGTCCCCTACGGAGAGTGTGCATGCAACACTGTAAGGGTCCAGATGTAAACCAACTGCTCTTATTCCCTACAGGCATATTTAAGACAGAATACTGCGGCCAATTACCCATCCTCATTTTTCCAACTAGTGGTATTGTGGATGCTAAGTCATCAGTGGTTATTAAAGTAGATTTCTGTGCAGACTACCCAAGAATTGTAGATGAAGAGGCAATGTGAGTATTTACTGTGGTTCTAAAAATTCTAATACGAATCTCAATGCTTTCCCGTTTAACCCTTCAGATGTGACTTTGATCGTATGTTAGCTCCTTTGTTCTTTCATTCAGCATTGTTCATTGAGTCTCTACTATTTGCCAAGCAGTAGGCTTTTAAGAAATGGGAAGAACTAGAGGATGGCATATGGGTACACACATAACAGGATCTTCTATTTTGAATTTCATTGAGGTGAGAGAGTGGACCAAGGAAGGGCTCCACTAACAAGGTGATAGTTGAATCAAATACTTATTGGTGAGTAGTAATTAGCCAGGCAAAGAGCAGTGATGTGATTTGGGGTGTGTGTGTGTGTGTGTGTGTGTGTGTGTAGGGGTGGTGGGAGTTAGTGATGGGAGTAGCATAGGAGGAGGGATTTCAGGCAGAGCAAGTAACATACTGGAAATCCTAGAGGCAAAAAGACAGTATTGCACACCAAGGGATCTTTGGCAATGTAGAATTAAAAAGATGGAGGTGGGGAGTGGCAGGAGACAAGACCAGAAAAACTGAATGGAATGGTCGAGTTTGAAGGGCTTTGTAGTCCAGCGTTTTTGTGCGGTATGTCTTAATTCATTGGTAGAATGTGCAATCAATATAATGGGCCATCACCAGTATTTTTAACAAACGACTTAAAAATATCGGAATGCATCTGTGGAGTGTGTGTGTGTGTGTGTGTATTCCAGCATTGGAATGTAAAATACATTTTTTACTGAAGATCAGTCATAAATATGTGATAAAGAGGTGTGAGCCCTTATAGGAGCTTGGGTTTTATTGTGAAGGCTATGAAGTCTTAGGGGGGTTTTAAGATGAGAGTGTCATGATTAGTTTGTATTTTAGAAAGGCCATGCTAGTGGCAGTATGCAAAACAGACCAGGGAGTACAAATGTGGAGTGAGAAGCTTGACTAGAAATTACAGTAAAGCAAGAGGACAAATGACAAAGGTCTGAGGTAAGGTCAACTGAGAAGACTGACAGAAGTGTGCAAATTGGAGATAGGCTATGGAGGTAGATTTGACTGGATTTGGTGACTGATTGTAGCAAAGGAAGATAAAAGATGGAACAGGGTTATGGGAGAAGATCTTACATTCGGTTTTGATATGTTGGAATGGTTTTACTTCTCGGATTCCTGGTGGAGCTGGCTGGGGCTTATTACATTATCTTGAGTCCCAGAAAGAAATTTGATTTAGATGTACAAATTGAGTGTTCCTTACTCAAAATACTTGAGATCAGAAGTGTTTTAGATTTCAATTTTGTTTAGATTTTGGAATATTTGCATTATACTTACTAGTTTAGTATCCTTAATCTAAAATTCTGAAATCCAACATGCTCCAATAAGGATTTCCTTTGAGTTTTATATCAGCATTCAAAAAGTTTGGGATTTTGGAGCATTATGGATTTCATATTAGGAATACTCAGCCTGTATAGGGTTGAAGATCATCAGTGTATAAGTGGTAGAAGAAACAGAAGTGTTGAGAATAAATTTGAGTAGGAGAGTAGAGTGAGAAAGAGTAAGAGAAAAAAAACACTACTATTCATGTTAACTATTCATCAAGTTTGAAAAAGGTCCCAGTCTTAGAAGTGTGAGAAGGTGGGGCCTGAGTGAGTTAAAAGAAAACCTTGAAATTATGGTATCAAGGAAGCTTAGGGAGGAGCAATTCAATGCCCAACGTTATAGGATATAGCATAATATAAGGGCATAGGTGATAGTTGTGGAGTAGTCAGTTATCTGTGGTATCTGATGGGCCTAAAGTGAAAGATTGCATTTATGCCAGAGAGGGATAAAAATGAAAGAGCAATTCCCAAAGAGAATTGAAATTCATCTGAGAAGTGAAGTTTAATGGGGAAATATTTATTTCAGCAAAGAAGTGGGATTTTTGTTTTGTTTTGGTTTTGAGATGGGATCTCTTTCTGTCACCCTGATTAGAATGCAGTGGTGTAATCACGGCTCACTGCAGCAGCGACCTCCCAGGCTCCAGCAATTCCCCTACCTCAGCCTCCAGAGTAGCTGGACCTAAAGGTGTGTACCACCATGCCTGGCTATTTAAATTTGTTGTTGTTGTTGTTGTTGATGTAGAGATAGGGTCTCACTGTGTTGCCTAGGCTTGTCTCGAGCTCCTGGACTCAAGCAATCCTCCCTCCTTGACTGCGCACAGTGCTAGGATTACAGGTGTGAGATCACACCTAGCCAGCAGTGGGTTTTACTGAGATACGTTAGATTGTAAGGAATTGAGGTGTAAGGATGGGGATAAGATTAGCTGTTGGACTTGGGAGATGAGAAGAATTAGAAAATAGTTTCAGAATTTGAGAGCTAGAGGTAACCATACAAATCATTTAAATAATGGGCAATATGAATATACCATTGAGTTTTTTCGGAGGTCAATTCATGAGATTGTTTTACAACTTTATTGTTTCCTGAAGACAGTGGATTAGGCTGCACGTATGCCATTCCATTTTGTAGATTCAGATATACAGAAGAACCTGATAACCTCTGGTATGTACATGAAAGGAACTACTCTTAGGCTACTGAGTTTTAATTATAATGTGATTCTATAAAGTTTCTGTTTATTGAAATGTGTAGGAGAAAAACAAAGTGTATAGAATTCTAATTAAAGTATGTATGTATGTGCATATTTTATTATCCTGTAGAGTGATTTTGCAAGGTCAACCTGAGATGCTCTTGAGTATCAAAGCTCATGTGGTTGAGCAGATTATTGAATTATTAAACATGAGTAGAGACAGAAGGCTGGAATACATACATTTTGGTCCTGTTTTCTTCGGATCATCAAAAATTAAACATGCACGTATACACAATAATAGCCCAGAGCCCATAAATTGGGTGGCCATAATACAAGATGATGCCGTGGGAGAAGAAATGGTAAGTAAATGGTGCGATGGGGATATCAGGTATTATGATTTAAAAGAGATTGTGTTAAATCTACTAATAACCAACAAGCTTTTTAATTATTCAAAATATCTTTTAACATGGGAAGATAGATTTGATTTCATGTGTATCCAATGGCAACCTCAAAAAATTCAGAAATTAAGCTAACATTTATACTAATGTATATCTGAAGTAAACCAGGCAAATGCTTCTTATAGATCAGTGGCTAATTGAAAGTATTTCTGTTGTCATCAATTTTTTAATCTTTTTTCAAATTTTATGATGTGCCGTGGTCAAATTTATGTGTAAATGTTACTTTAAAGATAGACATTTGTTATTTCCTAGATTCTGGAATTTCAATAATTATTTTGTAACCTCCTCAAAAACTTTTTTTTGTGTTTTACGTTAATACTCTTTTATATCTGAGTTTACATTACAGGGTACAGATACTCGACAAAGAACAGATATTGCTTTAAATAATCTCACCTACATAAGAAAAATAAAGAACATAGATACTACTACCATTATCTCCTGTCTTCCTAATGAAGGGACTTTACAACCTTATCAAAAGACTGTAATTACATTTTGTTTCACCCCAAAGTAAGCAAAAATTAATTTCATTGTACTGTTAAGTATTAATGGAAAGTATATTAACCACACTTTAATCAGATTCAGTTTAATACTATAATAGTAAAACTTGCCAGAAGGCACAAATCAGATTTTTCTTGTCATAGTTCTAGATGTTTCTAGCATGGTTAGTAATATTTCTAATAATTCTAAATATGGTTCTAAATACTTCATGTAAAGTTAAAAATCTCCCTAGACCTTGTGGAAATGGGGTGGTGGACGTGCAAGTTCTGAGTTATTTTGGAGTGTGGCCCCAAATTGTTTGTGCAGTCAAGACCTTGTTGTCCCCACGAATAGTCAGGTGCATGCAGCATGTTGTAGGCCTCTCCAAAGAGGATGCAATGCTTCTGGTAGGGCAGAATTATTGCTGACTATCCTAAGTATTAAACCTATAGTACCTTCCATGGATCAGTCAAACTTGCTTGCTGAAATTCATACAGACTTTTAGTGTACATTTTTCATAATTCCGTGAACTATGTTTTGTTATTAAATTTGAAGAACATGCTGTTTTAAATATATAATAGCAATTTCAGAGACACCCTGATAGGTTGCAATGTGTGTGAACTGATTCAATTGCAAGAATATTTTCCCTTATTTGTGAGAGGGTAATGTTTAATGTACTTCTTTTTTGTGGAATAGGGTTGCCTGTGGAAGATTGAGCTTACTTTAATTTAAAGAGGTTAATAAATCAAGTAATTGTTCTATATGTAAATCCACAATTGCCTTATTAATGATACTTCATACAAGTAGTTTCTTTGGTGAATCTATAAGATTCTGTTTAATACACAGTCTTTGAAATGTCAAATATTCTTTCATGGCAGCATATTAACCTGAGAGTCTAGCATAGAATTATAGGTATATATGTATGATTTGAAGTCTTAGTTAAATGTGTTCTGACCACACTATTTGTATTCATATTTAATATTACATGTCAGTCTTTTGTAAATGTAGTTGAGTTTGCACTGCTAGAGAGTTGACCTCTAGGTAAGGCAGGTAAAAATAGCCATTGAGCAGAGCTATGACATAAACCATCTCTGCCTTTGCTCCTACTTCCCTTCTTCCTAGTCTTCCTTTCCTTTTCTCCTCGAACAAAATTTAACTGTTAGCAAATCTTGTTCTCCAGATTACTTGTCCACAACAAGAGCGTGGCTGGCAATATGCACTTAGTACACTGGGGAAGACAAATTTGTAACAAATGTTTTTTATTATGCCCAAGAGTAAGATGGACTATTGTAAAGAATTAATCAGTGTCCTTAGTTAGAGATGAACTTTGCCTGGAAAGAAAATTCTTTGCAGAGAAAGTGGCGTTTGAGCTAGACCTTGATGACTTGGTATATTTAAATTACTCTTGTCTTGACGATGTTGGCACGAACTCATTTTTTTCTGAGCTTTATACTCTGTAGCCTTCTTTTGGCAAATCTCTCTGTCTGTGTAGTAAATTTGGATAATGGATCATGGTTGTATTTTCATTCCTTAACATTGATTTGCTTGCATAGATTTAAAGATTGGATTGATATTCCCTCTTACAAGGTGATAAAGTGTATCACCTTTGCTTTAAAAATAACTCATTGTGATTTTTTTACAGGCTAATGGCTGATGGTAAAAAGGATATTGGACCTTCATACAGGCAGGACTATGCTCTCTTTTTGAGATTTGAGTCCGTAGGAAGTAAAGATGGATTTTTGAGAGATGATGACTGTAAAACCATCAAAAGTAAGTGTGAAATTAACAAAATTATCAAATGCGTAGCCATTTAAATTGTTTAAAAATTTGAACATCAATATCTGCAGAGACAATCTAATAAAATATATAATTATTGAATAAAACAAAGCAAACATATTCAAGAGACCTTAAAATGTCATCTGTGGCATGTTATGAAGTCAACTTCACAATCATTTACATAATAATTTTCCAGGTTAGAAGTTAGATTACTTTATAATTTTAAAATGATGTTAGATAAACATGATGATCTAGAGTTTAAGGAATAAGAAAAAAAACACCCTGATTTCTTTTCTATGTATGCCTAGGTTTTTTTCTCAGGGATTGGTATGGGGACAAATGACCCATTCCATCTCTATTAATCCTTCAGCTCTCTTAGAACTAAAAATAGGAACAGTCAAAAACAAGATCTAGAGATCTAGTTAGTAGGGTACAGGACAGTGTTGTTGGATATTGATAATTGCACATGTTTTGCAGGCCACATGTCAAGATGCCTTATATGTTTTATATTCTCAGGTTATATTAGCTTGGTTATACTGAGGAAAAAAATGGAATGGGATTTGGCGTTCAGCTTAGCAAGACAGATCAAAGAGAAAATAAAGAATTAGGAAGGTTATAAATCAAATCCAGGAAAATGAGCTATACCAAGGAGGGATTAGGTCACCATCCTGGATATTTATGCAAATCGAGTATGTCAGTATAAGTGATATTGAGCAGGATTTAACTGTACTCCTTGGGCATAAATGGATTGTTCTGTTACTATTTATATTGTGTTTTGTGATATTGAACTATGTCTGCTGATCCTAGACAGCAATGGAAATTCCACATTTGTACAAAGTTTACAGGTTAATCCAGTTTTGAATAGCCAGGGATGGAGTTATTAGGTTTGCCTTAAAGGTAATTTAGAGTCTAAGATCGGCTACTAAGAGCGTAAGTGAAAAAATACAAACTCTTTTTCTTCGGTTCTAGTTACACTGCTGTCTCTCTGCAAAATTGTTCTTCTGTTATCATCTTTCTAGTTTCCCAAAAACTTCGTGTTTATATTTTTGCCCGGCTTCTATTCCATTGTCCATTATTCTAATTCCTGTTTTTCATGTGCACTTATATCTGTTGGTCTGTCTCCCACAGTGACTGAGTGAAAAGCCTCTAATTCTATGAAATTCAACTTTCAGCTTATATTGGGTCTGCACATGGGAAGCTGATTGTGTTGGAGTAAGACACACAACCTTGTTGAGAGGTTTCACTTTGTATCTATAATCACTAACCCCAAGTGAGTTCTTTAAGCTGTTTGACATTCCTATTGCATTCACCCATTCATTCACTCTTACATCTGAGATGAATATCACACACCTTTTATTCTCTCCTCAAGATTCCACTCTTTCCTCCTTCATCTTCACTCATAAGCTTGAACATAGAGTGGCCTAGTAGACATTTCCATAAGAATATCTACTAGGTATCTCAACTTAGCATGTCTCAAGTAGAACTCCTGATTTTTCCACAGCCGGCTCCTCCTTCAGTCTCTCGTTTCAAGAAATGTCAATTCCATCATTTCTGTTCCTAAGGCAAAAAACTTAGAGTTGTCCTTTATCACTTCTTCATTTCCCTATTCTGTGTCCAATGTATCAGCAAATCTTCTTAAGTCTACCCTCAGGAAGGGGAACATCACACACTGGGGCCTGTTGTGGGGTGGGGGCAGGGGGGAGAGATAGCATTAGGAGATATACCTAATATAAATAACAAGTTAATGGGTGCAGCACACCAACATGGCACATGTACACATATGTAACAAACCTGCACATTGTGCACACGTACCCTAGAACTTAAAGTATAATAAAAAAGAATATATATATATATATAAATATATATATAAAATCTGACAATTTTCACCATTTTTCTACTCTTCTTGTCCAGCCATTGGTTCTTTAAAGATGTTTGAACGTGACAGACAAGTTCCTGCCTTAGCGTATTTGTGCTTGCTGTTTTGTCTGCCTGGAATAAACTTTTCCTAGATTTTCACATAGTTTTTTCCAGACTCCCTTTATATCTTGGCTCAAGTATCTCCCTATTGGAGAGGCCTTTTTGGACATTCTCTACATAAAACAGAATCTCCAAGACCTTGTGCTCTGTCTCAACCTGTCTTACCTTTACCCATAATACTTATCTTCTATGAAATGCTGTGTAAACATATTTGGTTGATTATCGTTAATGTCACCTCACTAGAATGTAAAGTCCGTAACAGCAGGAATATTGCCTCTTTTATTCACTGCTGTATCCACAAGGCATGACACAGAGAAGACAATCAATAATTGTGTTGAATGAAAAGACTGAATGAGCTACCTAATTCGCATTAGGTCTTTCAGACAACAAATAAACTAAGCAAATATATTCTGGCTTCCCCAAACACTTTATGTTCAACAGCTATTATTGCTTTTACAGGTGAACGATTTCAGAAAATGGAACTAGCACTGACAGGCACAGGACTTCCTGTTTTACTACAGTTTGATCCAGGACCAGTTCTTAATTTTAAACCTTGTTTCATGGGTGAACGTTCAGAAATTCAGTGTATCTTAAAAAATCAATGTGAATTACTTCCTCTGACGTACCGCTTTGAAAAAACTGCAAATTTTAAAATTGATCCTGAAAAGGGCGAGATTAATGAAGGGGGTATGGTGGTAAGATAATTTTTCTTTGCTTTTACATGGCAGCTAACATTTTAAGGTATGCTAAAATGCTATGCAGATGATTAGAAACAACATGTGTTCTACCAGTGTTTATAAATTGTTTCTCTTCTGCGGCCTAGTTATGAAGATTTTTGTGTTGGTACTCATATAGAATCCATAATGATTTGTTAAGTGCCTGTCATGTGCCAGCAAAAGCATTTGGCACTAGGGAATTTAAAGAAATGCAAAACACAGTTACTTCCTCTAAAATATTAGACATATACACAGGTAGGTATGGCTTAAGGAGAATATAAAATATCTTAAAGTTGTAACAACGTGATATAGAAACTCAAATAACAGAATGTTTACTTCTAACCAGATAGAAAGGTCTTCATAGGAGAGTAATGTATGAGCCAGACATTGAAGCTTGAGTAGAATTTTGAAATTTGAAACTGGTGATATGTACTAGGCCTAGAACTTGTACTGCTGGTGCAAAGCAGAAAAAGAGAACACCAAGGCATACCTGTGAGCCGTAGGTCAGCTTCTGGTTGTCAGGAGCTGTTTTTCTTTTAATTGCTGCACAGATAACTCTTTCCCATATCCTCTAAACCATGGGTTAAAAGACGATGGTCCACAGGTCAAATATGGCCTGATGCCTGTTTTGGTAATTAGTGTTTTTGGAATATAGCCACTCTTATTTGTTTACCTGTTGTCTAAGGCTATTTTCATACAAAAAGACAGAGTTGGCCGGGCACAGTGGCTCACACCTGTAATCCCAGTCCTTTGGAGGCCGAGGCAGGTGGATCACAAGGTCAAGAGATGGAGACCAACCTGGCCAACATGGTGAAACCCCGTCTCTACTAAAAATATGAAAATTAGCTGGGTGTGGTGGTGTGTGCCTCTAGTCCCAGATACTCAGGAGGCCGAGGCAGGAGAATTGCTTGAACCCAGGAGGCGGAGGTTGCAGTGAGCTGAGATCTCTGAGATCTCACCACTGCACTCCAGCACTCCAGTCTCATAACAGAGCGAGACTCCGTCTCCAAAAAAAAAAAACAAAAAAAACACAAAAGATAGACTTGAGTGGTTGTGAGAAGACTTACGCCCCATGAAACCTAAAGCATTCACTGTCTAGCAATTTACAGAAAAAGTTTGCTGAACCCTGCCTTAAATATAGCAAACGTGAGTGCTTTCAGTTTCTCCTCAGTTTCTTATGTTATCATCTTTCTTCCACCACAGTGATGCAGTTCATAAAGTTATCGAAGGAAGCTTTCTCCCAATTGCAATTAAGAACTATTGTATACATGTTTATATACATGCAGCTCCTATTTATATCTCTTACTGCTTCATTAGTATGACTCTCTCTCTCCAAATTTGGATAGATGTTATCAGTTTTCATAGAATAGCAACAAATGTTAACCACTTTATACTAAACATTTTCTTTTTAACTGCTTCCTAGATTTCCTGTAGTCCAAGTCTCTTAAACCTACCGACTCAATTATTTTTCTCCAGTAACATATGCATCTTTCAAAACATATCTAATAGCTAACTCCCCAATATTATTTTTAACCCTCTACATGTATGAATTTTTCCAACCCTAATAATTTTCAAATTAGTAAAACTGTGAATGTAAGAAGTATAGTAGACACTGGAGAACTGTGGCCTGCACAGACTGGTCAAATGGCCTTTGACTATTTAGAAGTGTGATAAGATTATTCTTTTTAAATAACAACTTTATAGGTATGTAATTCACATACCATAAAATTCACACATTATAGTATACAATTCAGTGATCTTAATATGTTCAGAGAGTGCACACATTAGCACTAATTCCACAACGTTCTCTTCACCCCAAAAAGAAACCCCATGTCCCTTAACAGTCATTCCCCTTCTCCTCATTCATCAGCCTCTGGCAAGTATTAATCTATTCTCTGTCAGTAGGTTTTCCAATTTGGGTCATTTTCTCTAAATATTATGTTTATATAAGGCATTTTGTGTATGGTTTATTTCATTTAGCATAATATTTTCAAGGTTCATGCACATTGTAATATGTATTAATGCTTCATTTTTATAGCCAAATCATATTTTCTGTGTAGATATACCACCTTTTGTTTATCCGATCATCAATTGAGGGACATTTGGGTTGTTTCCACTTTTTGGCTATAATGAATAATGCTGCTATAAACATTCACGTACAACGTTTTGTGTGGACAGATTTCTTAATATTGTTGAAATACACCAAAGAGTGGAATTGTTGGGGTCATATGAAAACTCTATGTTTAACTTTTTAAGAAACTGTCATACTATTTTCCAAAGTAACTGTACCATTTTATATTCCCCCCAGCAATAAATGAACATTCCAATTTACCCATACCCTCCACCACACTTGTTAATGTACTTCTTTTTTTTATTATAGCCATCCCAGTGGGTACAAAGTGGCATGTCCTTATGGTTTTCATTTAAATGTCCCCAGTAACTAATGATGACAAATATATTTTCATGTACTTATTGTCCATTTGTATATTTTCTTTGGAGAAATATTTATGCATATCTATGATAGGCAGAATAATGACCCCCTAAAATATCTCTATCCTGATCTCTAGAAATTATGAACATGTGATGTTCTATGGCAAAGCAGAATTCAGGTTTCACTTGAAATTAAGACTTTTAATCAACCCACCTTAAAATAGGAAAATTAACCTGGATTATCCAGGTGAACCCTATATACTCTCAGGTTCCTTAAAAGTGGAAATGGAGGACAGAAAATATATCAGTGTCAAAGTGATGGAAGACTTTACTGTCCATTGATTTCTGACTGTGAAGATGGAAGGGGGTGGGGTACATAAGTTGAGGAATGGGATGGCTTCTGGAATCTGGAAAAGGCAAGAAAGCAGATTCTCTGCTAGAGCTTCCAGAAATAAACAGTCCTGCTGACACCTTGATTTTCATCCTGTGTTAGGCTTCTGACAAGTGTAAGATAAGAAATTGGAGTTATTTTAGTCAACAAGTGTTTTGGTAATTTTTTATTGCCAAAATAGAAAACTAATAGAATATATTTTACTATTTTTTAATTGGGCTGTCTTTTTGTTATGGAATTGCAAGAGTTCTTTATATATTCTCAATATAAGTCCTTTGACAGATACAGAAATCACGAATACTGTATTCCGTCCTGTGAATTGTCTTCCCACTTTCTTGATAGTTATCTTTGAAGGATAAAAGTAATACTTTTGATTAAGTTCAATTCATCTATTTTTTTCTTTTGTCTCTTGTGCATTTAGTATCATATCTAAGTAGTCATATACTGTCTGAGGTCATTAAGTTTTGTTCCCATGTTTTTCTGTAAGAATTTTAGCTCAAACTTTTAAATCTATATGTTGGCCGGGCGCGGTGGTTCACGCCTGTAATCCCAGCACTTCGGGAGGCCGAGGCAGGCGTATCATGAGGTCAGGAGTTAGAGACCAGCCTGACCAACATGGTGAAACCCCATCTCTACTAAAAATACATGGCTGAGCATGGTGGCACGTGCCTGTAATCCCAGCTGCTCAGGAGCCTAAGGCAGGAGAATCATTTGAACCTGGGAGGCAGAGGTTGCAGTGAGCCAAGATCGCACCATTGTACTCCAGCCTGGGTGACAGAGTGAGACTCTTGTCTCAAAAAAAAAAAAAAAAAAAAAAAAAAATTCTGTTTGTTATTTTTTGTAAATGGCATGATTTAGAGTTTGAAATGTATTCTTTTTCATAGAGATGTCAAGTTATCACAGAATATTGTCACATATATAACAATTGAATGTGAATGTAACAATTTCTAGACTAAAAATTCTATTTTGCATATCTGTATTTATCCTATGTCAGTACTACAATGTACTTTTTTAAAATTTTGAGACAAGGTACTTCACCATGTTGGCCAGGCTGGTCTTAAGCTGCTGACCTTAAGTGATCCATCCGCCTCAGCCTCCCAAAGTGCTGGGATTAAAGGTGTAATCCACTGCACTAGGCCTGTAATTACTGCAGCTTTATGGTACTTTTTGAATTTGGGAAATATGAGCCTTCTACATTTTTTCTTTTTAAAGAACATTTTTGCCCAATGTGAGATGCTTGCAAATACATGTGAACTTTAACATTAGCTTGCTAATTTCTGCAAAGAAAAAAAAAAAAAAAGACAGCTGGAATTTTGAAAAGAATTTTGTTGAATTTGTAAATCTATTTAGGGAATATTGCCATTTTAACAATATTAAATCCTGTGGTCCAGAAGATTGTATGTCTTTACACTTATTTATGTCTTCTTTAATGCCTTTTAATAATGTTTATAGTGTTCAATGTACATCTTGCAATTATTTAAAAAATTTATTTCTAAATATTTTATTATTATTTGATGCTATGTAAATGAAATAGAGTTCTTAGTTGTATTTCTGGATTATTCATTGCTAGTGTATATAAATGCAGTTGTTTTCTGCATATTGACCTTGTATTCTGCAAATTTGCTGAACTCATTTATTAGTTCTGGTAGTTTTTTGGTGGATTCTTTGGGATACAAGATCATGTCACCTGTGAATGGAGGTCATTTTACATCTTTCTTTCTAATCTGGATTCATTTTGTTTGCTTATTTTCTTACCTACTTGTCCTAGCTAGGACCTCTAGTACAATATTAAATAGCAATGGCAAAAGGGGTATCTTGTGTTGTTCCTGATCTAAGGGGAAAGCATTTAGTCTCTTATCAAGTTCGATGTTAGCTGTAAGGTTTTCATTGACTGCCTTTATAAACTTGAGGGAGTTCCCTTCTATTACTAGTTTGTTGCATGTTTCTATTATGGAAGTGTATTTTATCAACTACTATTTCTGGGTCTATTAAAATGATAATGTGGTTTTGTCCTTTATTCTATTAAGACTGTGCATTACATTGACATATAGATGTTAAACTTGAAATCATACTTGTACATAGTATATAATCTTTTCTACATTTTGCTGGTTTCAGTTTGATAGTATTTATTTGAGGATTTTTGCATATATATTCATAAGGGACATATGACTGCAGATTTTTAACAAATGTTTTTGATTTTGGCATCAGAATAAAACTGGTGCCACAGAATGAACTGAGAAGTATACTCTTCTTTTAAATTTTTTGTAAATGCTTGTGAAGGATTGGCACTAATTCTTCTTTAAATGGTTGGTGGAATTTACCACCAAAGCCATTTGGTCCTGGGATTTTCTTTGTCAGAATTTTTTTGGCTATTAATTCAATCCCTTTATTTGTTGTGGGGCTATTCATACTATTAGTTTTCTCTTGGGTCAGTTTCAGTAGTTTATGTCTTTCTCTTTATAAGAATTTGCCCATGTCGTTTAGGTTATCTGATTAGTTGGTATTCCATTGTTGATTATATAACCTCATACCCCTTTTTACTGATGTAAAGTTGGTAGTGATGTCCTCTCTTTTATTCCTGATTTTAGCAAAGTTAGTCATCTCTTTTTTTGCTTATTAAGTCTAGTTAAATTATTTTCAGTGTTGTTAATCATTTCAAAGGCATAGTTTCAGGACTGTTGATTTTTTTCCTAACATTTTCTATTCTCTTTATTATTTATTACTGCTGTTGTGTTTATTATTCCTTTCCTTCTACTCCCTTTGAATTTACTTTGTTCTTTTTGTTTTAATTTCCTAAGGTGGATGTTTAGAATATTGATTAAAGGCCTTTTTAAAAAATACATTTGTTTATAACCATAAATTTCTGTCTCGTCACTGCTTTTTCTGCATTTCATATGTTTTGGTATGTTGTGTTTTAGTTTTTCTTCATCTCAAAATAATGTTGAAATCCCCTTGTGGTTTTGTTCTTTGATCTATTGGTTATTACGTGTATTGCTTAATTTCCAAAATGTGTGAATTTTTCACATTTTCTTCTCTTATTGATTTTAATTTCATTGCATTTTGGTTGGAAAACATCCTGCACAGATTTCAATCATTTTAAATTATTGAGGCTTATTTCATAGACTAACATAGTCTATATTTAAAATGTTTCATTTAAAGTGCAAATGTGTACGTTGGAAAAATGTGCATTCTACTGTAGTTGGGTAAAATATTCTACAGGTATATTTTGGGTCTAATTGGTTTATGATGTTTTTCGGTTCTCTGTTCTTTGTTGATCATATGCTTTGTTTTTCCAATCTTTATTGGAAGTGGCATATCAAAATCTCCCACTATTATAGTTGAATTGCCTATTTCTCCCTTCACTTTTGTCAGTTTTTTCATGTTATTAGGTGCATATATGGTTATAATACGCATTCTTGATGTCTTGACCCTTTTATCATTATAAAATGCTCTTTTTTCAATGTAAAACTTTTTCTATCAATATCTATTTTGTCTTATATTAGTATAGGCACCCTGCTCTCTTTGGATATTGTTTGCATATGACATATCATTTTGCCATCCTTTCACTGTCAACCTGTTTGTATCTTTGTATACAATGTGTACCTTTTGTGGGAATTATATAGATTATGTGTTTTTGCCTACTCCACCAATCTCTGCTTTTTGACTGCACAATCTAATCCATTTATGTGTATTCATTTATCTATTGATGAACACTTGGTTTGATTGCATATTTTGGCTATAGAATGATGCTGCAATTAACATGAGAGTGAAGATATCTCTTGAACAGGCTGATTTCATTCCCTTTTCTATAAATACAATGTGGTGTGTGTGTGTGTGTGTGTGTGTGTGTATGAATACTATACAGCCTTAAAAAGTAAGGAAATCTTGTCATTTGCAAAACATGGATGAACTTGGAGGATGTTATGCTAAGTGAAATAAGACATACTCAGAAAGACAAATACTGCATGGCTGCACTTATATATGGAATCAGAGTTGAACTCATAGAAGCAGAGAGTAGAATTCTGGTTGCCAGGGGCAGTGGATGGCAAATAAGGAGATGTCAATCACAGAATACAAAATTTCAGTTAGACAGAATGAATAAGTTCTGGGAGTCTATTGTACAGAATGGTGACTGTGGTTAATAAGAGGGTATACATATTTTCTTTTTTTTTTCTTTTTTTTTCTTTTTTTTGAGACGGAGTCTCGCTCTGTCACCCAGGCTGGAGTGCTGTGGCCGGATCTCAGCTCACTGCAAGCTCCACCTCCCGGGTTCACGCCATTCTCCTGCCTCAGCCTCCTGGGTAGCTGGGACTACAGGCGCTGCCACCTCGCCTGGCTAGTTTTTTTTTTTTTTTTGTAGTTTTTAGTAGAGATGGGATTTCACGGTGTTAGCCAGGAAGGGTATACATATTTTCAACACAAAACAGTAAGAGTATATTATTTAGCTTTATTTAATTGTTTCAAAATTACATCAAAATTACATATTAAATGCTATACATTTACTATATATTTGTCTACAAACAATTTTTATTTATTAATTATACCTTAATACGGCTGAGGGAAAGAAATGTTAAGAAAATCCGTTTACTTTTTTCAAAAATTTTAATTTGTATTTCAAATTCTGTGGTACATGTGCAGGATGTGCAGGTTTATTACATAGGTAAATATGTGCCAATACATTTATATGTAATGTAACTACTAGTAACGTAGGATTTGCATTTGCTATTTTTCTATTTGTTTTGTATAATTACATATCCTCCTAATTTTCTGTGATTTCATTACTGCTTTATTTTGTACTAAATAGATATTTTGTAATATACCATTTTAATTTCATCATTATTTCTTTTATGAAACTTTAAAAACATTTAATTTTCTTAGTGGCTGCCCTTTGGGTTACATTTAACATCTTTTACATAAAATAGTCTCATTCACATTAATGCCAACTTAGTTTGTATAGTATACAAAAACTTTGCTCAAATAAAATTATGGTTCTTGTCTCCTCTTTGTGCTGTACTTGTCATACAAATTATATGTGCTTATTCTTTAAAAACTCATCCATACTCTAATACTTATTTCTGTATGCATTGCTTTTTAAATCAGATAGGAGCAGGAAGGCATTGCAAACAAAAGTACATTTATCCTTTTATATTTATCTATGTAGGTAGTTGCATTTGCCTGTGCTCTTAATTTCCTTGTCTGAATTTGAGTTACTATCCAGTGTCCTTTTACTTCATTGTGAAGAATTCCCTTTATATTTTTGTGATGCAAATCTACTAATGATACATTCTCTTCATTTATATTTATCTGGAAATGTCTTAATTTATACTTCAGTTTTGAATGATAGTTTTGCTAGTTAGAGAATTTTGCATGTACAGTCTTTTTCCTTCAATATTTGAACACGCCTCCCCACTGCCTTTTTGTCTTCAATGTTTCCAATGAGAAGTTAGCTGTTCATCTCTAAAGAATCCTTCTCATGTGATGATTACCTTTCTTCTTGCAGTTTTTCAAGATTCTCTGTCATTGGTTTCTGATAGTTTGACTTTGTTGTGTTTAGGTGTGGATCTCTTTGATTTACCCTGCTTGGGTTTTGTTGAGTTTCTTTCATATGTAGATTGTCTTTAATCAAGTTTTTGAACTTTTCATCTATTATTTCTTCAAATATTTTTTCTGACCTTTTCTTTCTCTCTCCTCCTTTTTAGACTCCCATCATACATATGTGACTATGCTTGATGGTGTCCCCAAAGTCTCTGAGACTCTGTTCTTTCTTCTTCATCCTTATGTGTCTCTCTTCAGTGTGAATAATTTCAAATGTCTTGTCTTCAATTTCATTGGTTAGTTTTTCTGCTAGTTCAAATCTGCTATTGAGTCACTTAAGTAAATTTAAAATTTTAGTTACATTACTCTTCAATTCCAGAACATTTATTTGTTCTTTTTTATAATTTCCACACTTTATTGAAATTGTGTATTTTGTGAGACATTGTTCACATACTTCCTTTAATTCTTTTGACTTGTTTCCCTTCAGTTCTTTGAAAATATTTACAATAGTTAACTTATCATGTTTATCTAATAAGTTCACCATTTGGATTTCCATAGGGACATTATCTATGAACTATAGCTTTCCTAGGTATTGGCCATACTTCCTGATTATTTGAGTGTCTCATATTTTTTTCATGTTGAAAACTGGACATTTTAAATAATATAATTTGGCAACTATGGAAATCAGCATCACAGTATTTATTGTTGCTTTTTTGTTGTTGTTTTGTTTATTTAGTGATTCTCTAGACTAATTCTGTGAAAGCTTTTTCTTTATTGTGTGCAGTCAATAAAGTCTATACTCAGTTAATTTAGTGTTCAGCTAATGATTGGATAAAGGTTCCCTTAAATTCCTTGAGTCAATAAGTCTCACAGCCTATATCAAGAGCCTCTGTATAAGTGAGTATGTTGGGGCATGTCTTCAATATTCTGTCAACTAGTTTACAACTCTTTCTAGTCTTTAGTTCCTCCTTGTAAAGAGCCTCAAATTCAGCCATAGATGAGACATGAGAACTTTCTTAAATCTTTTCTGGGAATATACACAGTCCTGCAGATGTGTGTCGCAATCTAGGTTCCCAGGAAAATTTCAGAGCTTTTCAAATACCATCTGAATATCTTGTTCTCAAGTGATTTTTAAATTTTTCTATGTGTGCATTTGTTTATGAATAGCCTTCTTTTAGCCTTAAATGGTAATGCCACCTCAAGTTACTGAGATGTTAAAAAAATTGCTGCATATATGCATACACAGAGTAATACATACCTATATATTTGACAGAACCCTGGAGAGAGAATTGTGCACACAGAGTGAACTCTGAATCATGAGAGACAAAACAAATATGTACATCTCTCTGGTAGTGAGGTGTTTGGAGTGTTCCAAACTCATTATTTTCCCTCTTTTGGCTACCAGGCTAATGGTTTTCACAGCTACCACAGTTGCAAGGCTGTTGTTTTTCAAGGAGACCACAAAGCTGAATCTTAAACAATGGGATTACATCAAGTAAAAATGGCACAGTCTTCTATTCCTTCAGAGATTCAACCTTTTTTCTTTAAGTAAATACTCCTTGGATTTTTGTAAGCCTTTAGGTAATCCTCAAATATCTGAAAGGACTACATTTTGACAATTTTTATTGCCAGTGTTCTCTTTCCTCTTCTGGAGAAGTAGGTTTTTGGAAGTCCTTAATCCACCATTCTGAATTTGCTTTGATACTATGTTTACTTTTTCTTAAATAATTTTCCAGTAATGAATATTTCAAAAGGTTGTCAATGCGGTATATTTCTGAAGTACTTTCATATTACCATTATGAACTAGCTTTCCTTGAAATTTTATTAACTGTTTTTTTTTTCAGATTTGCTTTTAACGTTTTTCCTACTAATTTATTATTGGTTACTTTTCATCTTTTTTTTTTTTAGGATGTGATGTGTTCATTTGTTCCACATCAACTTGGAGTCTTCAAAGTGAAGCAGAAGATAGAGATTATTGGTTTAGTGGCAGAAGAAGATTTGCAGTCTTTATCGATAAAACCTTTCCATCACGTATATTTAAAGTTCAACAGCATCTGCAAAGCTTTGACCAAGAAAGTTGTGATGAAATTTGATGCTGGTATGCTATTGTGTAATGCCCGTCTGGCTTTGTTGTTATTGTTGTTAATTTAAGATTATTTTAATATACTAATTGCTTAATTACACACGCACATATATGTGAAGGAAGTGCTGTTAGCATTTCCCAATGACCGAACTGCAACTATCAGGTCTAAAGACATATATATATAACATATATAACATATATATTACATATGTATTATATATAATTATATTACATATGTATTATATATGTAATGTATACATGTTACATATGTAATATAATATATTACACATATATTATACATATATTACATATAGTATACATATATAACATACATATTTTATATATTATATATGTATTACATTATATATTGTATATTATGTATGTAACACATATATGTTATATATTAGATGTATATTATATATGTAATACATATATATTACATATATAACAGTATATATAATATATAACATGTAATACATATATAATATAACATATATGTAATATATATATGAAATATGATCTGACCCAGGAGTTCTCATCTTTTAACATGCATCAAAATCACCTAAAAGGCCTGTTAAAACACATATCAATGCCCTACATCCCAGCAATGATTATTAAGCTTGTCCTTGTTATGGCCCAAAGACTCACACGTTTACAATGTTCCCAGTAGATGCTGACACTGCCATTACTGCCATTCTGAGGACTGTGCTTTGAATAGCACTGGTTTATTGATGTATACAGTTTATTTAATATTTTCATGGTTTTTATATTTTATTCTTCTTAGTTTTGTTGTTGAGGCAATTTATAATATCAACTGTTTTTGACTATTCCATGGATTTACTTGTTGCTACTGTTTTATCTAATTCCTCATTATCTTTTATATGTTGAACCATATGAAGTTGCTGATATTCACCTGTTTTGGACCAACAAAAAATTGAGTTTCATATGGGTCAACCTAAGTCCTTCAAGTTATCATATTTTATATTTTTATATATGCATTTTTATTATTCATTTTATTATTTTGCTAAATTGTATTGTGTAGGTCTTTTTTTAATTAATGTTTTGTATTTTCCAAATGTGTTTTGGAGTTGAGCATTTAAGTTAGAATCAATTATCTAGTGTATTAATTAATTCATGGTTATTGTTTTCAAAGTTGAAATTAAAAATACCATCTATAAACTTATATTCAATTCTATAAAAGGTATGTTGCCTTTGATCCGTAATCCCATGGGAAATTTTGTGGTCAAAGACTTCGCAAAACGCAAGAGTTATGCACCTGTTGCAATGCTTCCATCAGCCACGACATGCACTCACAATCATCGCTCATGTGAAGAGCCGGTGAAGGATGTGCTGTTAGCCTTTCCCAATGACCGAGCTGCAACTATCAGGTCTAAAGACCACGATAAACATTTCAGGTAACATGAAATATTAAAACCCTGAAATTTGGAAAAGCATAATGGACAACATGACATGTAGAGTCATCATCATCAGATCCTGCTGTTTAACACTAATGATAGCAATAATAATCATAATAATGATAAAACTGTAATTATATTTTCCTTTTTTTTTTTTTTTTTTTAACATGGAGTGAGATGGTTGTTGAATGCCACTGTGTTTTAGGTTAGAACCTCTTTTCACCTCAATATGTACTTGCCAGGAAGTGAATGGTATATAAAATGTTCTTAAAATATGCTATTGACAAGTATAGAAGAATAATATAAATAATCATCTTTGGAAATGTAACAGGTCCTTAGAGTAGTAATGTTTATTAAGTATGGTTGAAAGCTTGAGTTTATTTAAGCTAAAAAATGAAATAAAATTGTGTAAAACAATCATGGTTATCATCATCATCTTTGTTTGACCCCTTCCAAGGCACATTTTTTTTTTTTTTTCTGCCTGCTTGTATACTACTAGTAAAGTATCTAAACTTTATAATGGCTCTGGGCTTTCTGCACTTGTCTTTTTAGCTTTGGTTAGTCATTAAGTTCACTTAATTCGGCCGGGCGCGGTGGCTCAAGCCTGTAATCCCAGCACTTTGGGAGGCCGAGACGGGCGGATCACGAGGTCAGGAGATCGAGACCATCCTGGCTAACATGGTGAAACCCCGTCTCTACTAAAAAATACAAAAAACTAGCCGGGCGAGGTGGCAGGCGCCTGTAGTCCCAGCTTACTCGGGAGGCTGAGGCAGGAGAATGGCGTAAACCCCGGAGGCGGAGCTTGCAGTGAGCTGAGATCCGGCCACTACACTCCAGCCTGGGCGACAGAGCAAGACTCCGTCTCAAAAAAAAAAAAAAAAAAAAAAAAAAGTTCACTTAATTCTGCAGACATTTGCTTGCAATATCATTTGATTTTTAGGACATAATTGTTTTATTGTCTACAATTGGAAAAGTCCAGGTTTTTCTGTAGTTTATCTTATTATTTTACAAATTCCATCCAAATTAGCCTTTTTAAAAATTATTACTTGACAAATACCATAAAACACAGAAACATAAAAACCACTCAGACTGCATTTTAAATAATTGTGTATTATAGAAAAGAAAATTCTGTTTTTTCCTCTGGCTCATTCTGTTCACTCCCACCCTGCAGAGGTGGCTTCTAGCAATAATTTTTAATGTATTTTTTTCAACTCTTTCTTAAAATTATACACATCTATACAGAGATATATCTATGTATCTATATAGGTATATATGCATATATCTATATATGTATCTATATAGAGATATAATGTGTTAATTTAATATTAACATTTTGTTTCTGTCTTGCTGTATTAATCAGATGATCTAAAAATAGAATTTTAAAAATAAGGCTAAGTATTTACTATTTATCCCCTGACCATAATTATTTTTCTCAATGAACACTTTTTCATATTAATAGTTAAGGCAGTATTTAGTCCTTATGTTTTCTGGCTAGCAATTAGTAACTTTAAGTAATGAAATAAATTTTATAGTATATTTACTTGTTGATAATTGTAATTTCGATTTCATTTTTTTTTTTTTTTTTTTTTTTTTTTTTTTTTTTTTGAGACGGAGTCTTGCTCTGTCGCCCAGGCTAGAGTGCAGTGGCCGGATCTCAGCTCACCGCAACCTCTGCCTCCTGGGTTCATGCCATTCTCCTGCCTCAGCCTCCCGAGTGGCTGGGACCACAGGCGCCCACCACCTCGCCCGGCTAATTTTTTGTATTTTTAGTAGAGACGGGGTTTCACCGTGTTAGCCAGGAGGGTCTCGATCTCCTGACCTCGTGATCCGCCCGTCTCGGCCTCCCAAAGTGCTGGGATTACAGGCTTGAGCCACCGCGCCCGGCTCGATTTCATTTTAATGCATTTTACCTTTTCAGTTTTTGAGAAGAAAATAAGGTGGGGATTTTTATCTAGTTTTTTTTTACTGCAGTATGCCTTGTGCTTAGAACAGCGTGAGGCATAGAGTAGACACTTGGTAAATATTTTTGAATAAATAAATGAGGAAAAATATTTTATTTCCATAGTAATTTTTGTCCCCTGTGCTTTGCATATTTTAAAAAAACTTACCCTCCTTAAGCTGCAGAGGTATTTCTAGATGTTTCTCTAAGGAGCTGATAAGAATTTAGATATGTTAATAGTCAGCTCTTTCTCATTTAAGGCATTTACACCACTGCTTCTTTCCTTATCCCTCTCTGCTTGTTAGAGGTCTCGGGACTTCAAAAATATGTAGGAATGATTTCTAGGTTCTAAAGGTGGTTTAGTGTCTCAGAGCTTGAAGGAAAATTTAAATATCAAAAATTGTCTTTGAACAGCAAAGCATTTGCTGTCTTGTTTTTTCACTCTCTTAAAGAATTTAACACAGTTAAAGCTGTACTACTGTAAACATTGAGGAATTGTTGAAGACAAGAAGAAAAATTAATTTTCATTTGACTTTGTGACTAATATCTTCATACTTATGTTTTAATTATTGAGGGTGAATATCCTAATGATTAAGAACATTTGCTGAAGATTGAGGTAGACCAAAGCCAGAAGGTGTGAATACTTGGACATTTTGTTTTTTATTGAAAATATATGGTGGGTAAAAAGGAAGAGCATAAACCCAGTTGAGTGAATCTTAGATATAAAGTAATTCACAGTTCTTTTATGAATTGTTTCCTCTATATAGGTTTATTGTTGATGGTTATTTCATAAGCTGTGAAGTTTAAAGGAGGTAGCATGTTTAGCAAAAAGATTCATTATTCTACATTTTTTTTTCTGATTTTGATTATAATGATCTAAAAACAGTTAACTTTTAGGAAACACTAGTGAGATTCAGATCTAGTTTCTTGGAGTCTTATCTGTAATCTAGCACTGTCCAAATTGCCTATCTGACTAATTCTTCAAAGATGGGTTTAGAATAGGCACCATTATATCCCAGTGACCTTACAATGGATTGTTTTTTGATTAGATTAAGAAAAAGTAGGCTTCGCTCTAGTTCTACATGCAATCATGTCTTGATATAGAATAGCATATGAGGGGAAGGACTAGAATCTGTCCTATTTGCCATTCCACACCCAACACCTCATGTGGAAATTGGCTAGGAGACTCTCAATAAATACTGATTGAACAAATGCATATATAAAAGTATTAACATGACTTGCTTATATTGCAGGCCAATTTTCACAAAAGTTCCAAGATTTGACTATGTGAATCCTGATTATGCATATACTACACTTGAAAAACAGCAAAAGAAATTACATGAAAACTATTATGCAATGTATCTTAAATATTTAAGAAGTGCGCGCTTGCAGAAGAAACAAGCAGAGAGGTAATGTTCAGTTCCTCAAAAAATATGCAACAGATCATGGTGTCTACAGAGTCAGAATTTTTTTTTTTACTCTTTGGTTTCTTTTTTATTTTAGATGTTGTAAACTACATTTCGATACATGATAAAAGCAAAACACTGAGCTGCTTTAACTACAATTATTTCTTTTGTTACCTTTTGACTTGGAAGTGTCTTAGATGGGTTTCCCCAGAAGCAGATCTTGAGACAGGGATTCCAGTGCCTATGATTTATGGAGTATGTGCTCTCAGGAGAAACCTGTACAGAATGAGGGAAGCAGAATAGGGAGGGTGTGAGAGCTGAGGAAAGATGTGTTTCAAATAAAGTTGACACTCAGGGTCTCTTGAGACTAAATTTTGCCACATAGTTGTTGCTGGCTTGAGCCAAAGGGGCTTGCCTTTTGTGTTCTATATCAGTCATTGACTGTCCCTGGGTGTGGCAAGCATGAGCATAATTTCCTGGATGAGATGTTTGAGAAGGGAGTCTCCTCAGCAGAGGACAATGTTATGTGGATTAGTGCACCAGTCTGGTTAAGTGGATATGAGTGAGGCAACAGCAGTATCCACTGTGGGAAATGCTTGAATTTACAGATGCATTTTCTGAATGACTTGACCTCAATTACTGATTATTATTATTATTAATTTTATAGGGAGCACATGTATTCATATGATGATACAGACATAGGCTTAGAGCCAGGATCAGGTCTAAAGTCACCCTCACTCTCAGAAGCGGAAATAAAAGAGGAGCTGTCTTCAGCAGCGAATTCAATCAGAGCTAATAGATTGTTAACCACTAGGAGTATAGCATCCCAGGAGGAAGAGTCCCTGAGAAGAAAGGCATGTGTAATATTTTACATTTGGTTATTCCATGAGATTTCTTAAAATAGCTTTTGCTAATAATGAATAATTCTGGAAAAATATGATTTTTTACAGGTTCACAAGGGACTTAAATCAGAACCATCCACACCACAGGAAAAACGTGATTGCAGCTTAATTTTGACACCAAAGCAAATTCATCAAGTAATTGTTGGTGAGAATACACAAAAACCTACTATAGCCTTTAGTTTTTTATATAAAAAGATTTCTTAAAGTATTATTTATATTTCATAAAATTTAAAGTATGCAAGTGTCACCTTTGGAAATATAAGAAGTCCTCAGAGTAGTCATATTCATTAAGTATGACTGAGAGAATGAGAATGAACTTTAGTAAATTTAAAGTTATATAACCACCTTCGCAATTTAATTTTAGAATGCTGCCATCACTATCATGCCCGTATGTGGTTACTCTCTATTTCTTTCTTTCTTTCTTTTTTATTTTTGAGACAGAGTCTCACTCTATTGCTCAGGCTAGAGTACAGTGGCATGATCTCGGTTCACTACAACCTCCACCTCCTGGGTTCAAGCGATTCTCCTGACTCAGTCTCTTGAGTAGCTAGGATTACACGTGCAGCACCACCACATCCAGCTAATTTTTTGTATTTTTAGTTGTGATGTGGTTTCACCATGTTGGCCAGGCTGGTCTCGAACTCCTGACCTAAAGTGACCCACCAGCCTTGTCCTCCCAAAATGCTGGGTTTACAGGTGTGAGCTACCATGCCCCGCCCAGTTACTATTTCTACCCCTTGCCTCAGACAACCATTAATCAACTTTCTATCTCTATACAGTTGCCTATTCTGAAAATAAATGGAATTATGCAATATCTAGTCTTTCATATATTGCTTGTTACACTTAGCATAATGTTTTTGAGGTTCACCCATGTGGTAGTATGAATATTTTTGTCCATTTTCTATTGAAACAGCACCCTGTTTTATGAGTATACCACATTTTGTTTATCAGTGCCCCAGTTGATGGACATTGAGTTGTTTTCAGTTTGAGGCTATGATCAATAATGCTGCTATGAACATTCACATAAAATTATCTGATTTCTAGGAGTGGAATTTCTGGGTTGTACAATAAATTTATATCTAACTTAAAAAAAAAACCCTCTAAAATGTTTTCCAAAGTGATTGCACAAAGTTGTAATCCTATCAGCAATGTATAACGGTCACAATTTCTTCAACATTCTCACCAGCACTATTATTTTTTGTCTTTTTGATTATAGACCTACTAGTGAGTATGAAATGTTATTTCATTGTGGATTTGATATTCATTTCCCTAAACGAATAAGATGTTGAATATATTTTCATGTACTTACTTAGACAAATGTCTATGTATGTCGTATATAGTCTTTGGAGAAATGTCTTTTAAATTCTTTGCCCATTTATTTATTTATTTATTTATTTATTTATTTATTTATTGAAACGGAGTCTTGCTCTGTCGCCCAGGCTGGAGTGCAGTGGTATGATCTCAGCTCACTGCAAGCTCTGCCTCCTGGGTTCATGCCATTCTCCTGCCTCAACCTCCCGAGTAGCTGGGACTACAGGCGCCCGCCACCACACCTGGCTAATTTTTTGTAGTTTTAGTAGAGATGGGGTTTCACTGTGTTAGCCAGGATGGTCTCGATCTCCTGACCTTGTGATCCGCCTGCTTTGGTCTCCCAAAGTGCTGGTATTACAGGCATGAGCCACCGCGCCCGGCCTCTTTGCTCAATTTGTTATTCAAATATTTGCTTTCTTATTATAGAAAATGTTCTGTGTATGTGTTTATCTGTAGCATAATATAGATATGCCTGCAACTTGGATTCTTAGCTTAGTTCCCTCTGGAATTGTGTTTGTATGCTTCAGGAACACCGTGTGTGCTATAGAGTAGGAAGGCTCTGTAATGAGACCAAACTGGGTTTGGTTCTGCAGCCTACTAGTGCAGTGACATTAGGGTTTACCTCTACGGGTCTCAGTTTCTTCATTTGTGAAATGGGAAGTGATAATATTGCCTACCCTATAGTATAATTATGTGAACCGAGTACCTTACACATAATACGTGTTTAGAAAGTTTTAGTGAAAACACTTCATCCGTAAGATGAGTATGCTGCATTAGAAAATGCTTAAAGTCTAATTGTAATTCCTTTATCCATTTAGTCATTTTATAAGTGTTAATTGAATGACCACCATATACTAGACACAGTTCTGGGTTCTGGAGATACAGCAATGAAGAAAACAGACTGAGCCCCTGCTCTCATAGAGATTACATTTGGGTGGGGTGGGAGGAAGATAATAAACCTATCCTTATATAATACATCATTGGTATACAAGGTGTGAAGAAGCATAAAGCAGGTTAAGTAGATCGAGAATAATAGAATGTTTTCATGGAGAGTCTCTTTTACCAGGTGGTTAACATCTCTGAGAAGTATATTTGAACAGAGGGAGATACCTGTGTGAGGTAAAGACATGAGGCATCTGGGCTGACTGTGAGTTAGGAGAACAAGTGAAAACTCCTTTTTAACCTTGCAGAAGTGCTATACAGTATACCCTTCTAGGTCCGTTTTCACCAACTGATTGAAGGACAATTATGATTAAAGAAGTAGTGGCTATAATGGTCTGAAGTGGGAGTTCTTATTTCATTCTAAGCACAGTTAAGGTGACCATGAGGAAGATGTGGACAAAGGATGATTGATTGGTGTGCATGGGCTGATTCTCTCTCTAGGGGGAATTCAGCATATAAAACATGGAGAATGGTGGGAGAGAAGGAATGTAAAGGGCCACAAAATGTTTGGAGTGGTGAATGTTCACTCTTTATCGTGGTGATTGTTTCACAGGTGTATGCATATATGAACACTAATGAAATTCTATCCAGCTTTAACTAAAGTAAGCTGTTAAAGGCAGGGCAAAACTTAAAATTATTAAAATTGCTTTGATATAAAATCCTGGGCATTTTAAGGGGAAAACTTAAGCAATGGGTCATGGGAAATTTACCAGTTTCCGTAAATTATAGATAAGTAAACAAAATACTTGCACTACTGGGAATAGAGGAGGTGTTGAAGTGTTGCAAATTAAGGTGCTAAGATAAGTTATAGTGAATGGTTCTTATGTAGTCATATAATTTTCCATATAATTAGAATATATTTATATTGAATTATAGCCAATAATGTCCAAACATTTAATTATGGTCATCTGGAAAAAAATGCTTATTTAGTAATTTCTGATATTATTGTATTTTTTAAAATTTCTTGTTTATATAAATTGATCAAAATATATTTTGAAAGCTTAAAAAGTAAGGGAGCTCATTTGCCATCTTTAAACTTAACAAAATACTTTTCATTTTTTTCAGGGCCTTCTGTCCTTAACTTCGGTAATATTTGTGTGAACTCTCCAAATACTCGTCTACTTCATGTTGTTAATATGCTACCTATGCATGTTTTGCTCCAGTTAGATACTGCTTTAGAAGAACTTCGGAAGACCAACCAATTTTCATATGTGATTCCACCTACATCCAGTACTTATATTTCGATGGTATTTGAATCTCCCACTGTTGGAAAATTTTGGAAGTAGGAGTTATTTTTGAATTTCTGTTTGTTAGAATCAAAGTGTACTTTTGTAGAATATGTATTTATTTGCCTGAATAATTGTATGGTATATATTTGTTCTCCAAACATAGAAGCTATATGTGCATCAATTTTTAGATATATAGATTGATAGTTTAGTAACAATCTAATTATCTCTCATAAAGTATTACATGCTAAGAATTGTGGATGTTAATCAATGCTATGTGCATTTTACATGTAGCTGAATTCTATAATCACAGATAGCTATTATCAGTTAAATTTGGATGCTTTTGCTGCATTACAGGTCTTTCACCTTTACAGTGAACAACGTACCCAGTGGACACATCCTAGTGATGGCAGTTGTCCAGCTAGTAACACTTGAGCTATCTTCTAATGAGCTAGTATTAAGACCACGAGGCTTCTTCATGAAAACATGTTTTCGGGGGACAGTTAGATTGTATAATCATCAGAATCATGGTGCTCAGTTTCAATGGCAACCCGTAAACACAGGAAGAGGGATAGCATTTTCTATTTGTCCAGCTAAAGGTAACGGTTTATTGTTTGTTTGATTCAGACATTTATTTTTTCATGTATTCATGTATTCTGGTAGTATTTATTGAGTGTGTACTGTGTACTGGTACCAAGAGTACAGAAGTAAATCAGATACTGTCATCAGGGGTATTTATTTTTACAGACATAATATGATTTGGAAATATGGAACCCTTATTAGGGTTCTCCAGAGAAACAGACCAACAGGGAGAGAGAGAGACAGAGAGAGAGATAAAGAGAGAGACATTTTAAGGAACTGGTTCTGGCTCACAGGTTGTGTGGTTGTGTGGGCTGGCAAGTTTGAAATTTGCAGGGCAGGGTGGTAGACTGGAGATACAGGGAAGAGTTGATGGTGGAGTCTTGAGTCCAAAGGCATTCTGGAGGCAGAATTTATTATTCGTACTGGGACATCAGTCTTTTCTGTTAAGGCTTTCAAATAACTGGATGAGACCCACCCACATTATGAAAGGTAATCTGCATGTTAATTACCTGATTGTGATAATTATTATATTATGTATGCATATCAAATCATTATGTTGTACACCTTGAATGTATATAGTCTTTGTCAATTAACTGTTTCAAAAAGCCTACTGACTTAAGTGTTAATTACATAAAAAAAAAAAAACACTTTCACAACAACATCTGCACTGGAGTTTAACCAAATAACTGAGCCCTACAGCCTGGAGCAGTTGACAAATAAAATTGATCATCACAGATACCTAGGGACAAAATAAATTTTGTTTCGTTTTAGTTAGATCATGATGATAATCTATGATTCAGAATGACATATTTTTCTAGAGTATGAATTCTTTTAGAAAGATCTAGAAATTACAGTCAATATTTAATACAACTCATAAAATCCAATTAATAAAATTAAGAACTTAAAACTAAATAAGATGATTTTTAATTAATAGAAGACAATCTCAGATATACCACTTTTGACGTGCCCTGTGTTTGTGAACCATCCTCTTCACCTTGCTTCCGCCATTCCCTGGAGTCTATAATTCCACATGGTACACCCGCTATAACATGAACACTCGTAACTGCTAAACTGTGACTTATTTAGTAGCCCGTCAGATTTGGCAAACATCCTTGTGATGTACTGTGAGGACCTCATGATGGCATAAGCTATCATTTAGGAAATAAGATCGCAATTTAGAAGTTGAATGATCAATACGGTATCTTTGTTTTATGTACATGTCATGCCTTTCCAGCTAGATGAAAGGGCTGGATCTTTGTATCTATAGTGACTCATTTGGTGCTTTATAACAGCCGAAGTCCAATTTTGCATGAATGGAAAGTAAAATGGACTTTGGATAATCTTATCTGCTCACTAGCTATTTTAACTTAAGCAAAGTACTCTGTGAATACAAGTTTCCTCATCTGTAAAATGGAGAGATGAATACATCTCAAAGATTAAATGTTTGGGAAACTTCTCTAATGCCTGGTAAAGAGTAGGGGCCAAATAAATGGATAGCCATTGTATTATGAAAATTTTCTAAATCTGTTTGGAATTTTTTTCCTGAAATGATCCTCAGAATAATAACCTATTCTGTACCTTTCCATCCATCCTCATTAGTTAACCCTTACTCCCTGCTTCCTTCCATCTTTCCTCCCTCCTTTCTTCCCTTTTTATTTCCCTTCCCCTTCCCCTCGCTCCCTCTTTAAGTCTAATTTAGCAATAGTAATTATTTAGAGTCTAAATAGAAATAGACTGTACTTCATATTTGAGATGAGTCCTGGTGTGTAGAAATCTTGCCTTAAACATATTTTCTTGTGAGTATCAGTCATTTCCAAATCAGTATTTTACATAACTCTGAAAGTGCTTGTAACAGGGAATGTTATAAAAACAATCTTAAATATTAAATTCACTTAATTTTAGTGTGGATGTGTAGATAGAGATTTTGACAAATTTAACAAGTGGAAGAGTAGGACAGTCCCTTCATTAGGTCTGGAGATCACTGACACAGCTATTTGATATTCTTATTAATGTGGATTGATTTAAAACCATTCTAGATCATAATTTATTAAGTATCTGAGGTATACTTTCATCAGTATTTCACAGATTCACTTGACTGAGCTCTTTATAAATTATAATACTGAAAATACTGGATCCTGCCTCAGTCTATTGAAATACTGAGAGAGTAATTAGAGAAGAAAGAACATATTTCTGTACATTTAAGATATTCTACATAAACCTTCTTCAGTTTGTTTGAACAGGTATCAAACAGTGGTTGTTGTATTATCAGCCTTCCAGCTACAGGTGCTGACAAACCATCTGATATTGTGCTAAGAGTGTTTAAAAAGCACACTACCCTATACTTCTCCTTGTATTAATATTTCTCTATTCTAACTAGGGAGGAATGGGCTGAACTTGCCTTATGGCTGCCATGGAAATGTAATGATGATACTTAATTTTTGTAAAAGAGAAGTGGAATTATGACATTATAAACTGGAGCACCAGTTATGCTTCTTATGATCTTTAGAACTCTTATTTTTACAGGAGAGATTTTTACATTTACTTTTATTTTCTTTGGTTGCTCATGACACCTCTTATAATTTTTAACCAAACAATTACCAAGATACAAACACACAAATATATTTAATTTCAAATAAAATTTTTGTATAACTAATGCCATTAGTACTTAAGTTCTTTTTAAGAATACAATGATGTAATCCTCAAATCTATCTCATATAGCATTGAAAAAAGTGTTTGTAATTTGTAGCATATACAGTTTTGCTTAAGTTCCTTTTCTCAGAATATTTATATAATGATTACTCAATTCCATCTTGTTTTTACCATTTTATAAATAGAAAGTGACTTTTTACCAAGCTGTTTTTCTTGTGCTATATCAGTTTTGCATCCTGGACAATACATTTAATCATATGCCTCTCTATATATTTTTATAAACTAAAATGAATAATTCCAAATTAAAATTTATAATGTCTTTTTCCTTTTTCCCTGAAGCATGATAGGTTTTGTGTTTGTGTTTGATAGTGGATATTGTAAGGGAGGAATATAATAGTGGATTGATATTTTTTCTCTTTTTTTTTTTTTGAGACAAAGTTTCACTCTTGTTGCCCAGGCTGGAGTGCAGTGGTACGATCTCAGCTCAGCACAACCTCCACCTCCCGTGTTCAAGTGATTCTCCTGCCTCAGCCTTCCAAGTAGCTGGGATTACAGGCATGTGCCACCTCACCTAGCTAATTTTGTATTTTTTAGTAGAGACGGGGTTTCTCCATGTTGGTCAGGCTGGTCTCGAACTCCTGACCTCAGGTGATCTGCCTGTCTCGGCCTCTCAAAGTGCTGGGATTACAGCCACCATGCCTGGCCAAGAGTGGATTGATATTTTCTAAGACAGAATTCACTTCTAATTTGATTTTTTCTGTGGGTATTGTTCATGCTTCTGCTTGTCTTGTTTTGTTTTTGTCTTTGTTATCTTTATCCTTACTAAATCCTTGAATCACACAATTCATGAACTTGTTTTTGATAATTCACTCTCTCTCACTCCTCTCACTCCTTTGTTATATGCAGTACCAGCTCTACCAGTCCCAGCCTTGCTCAATCCAGCTGAAGGGGAGAAAATCTAATTTATTTTCTCAATCCTCATAAATTTTTAACTGAGATACTCTCCTGAAAACAAAAGTCAGAACAACAAAAGGAAAACCAGCAGAAATTTATTGATGCATGCTGTGCTGATCACATAGGAGAGGCCTCAGTTCAAAAGTATCTCTCTCAAGGCAGTGGCTTAGAGGTCTTATTTAAATAGTATTTTAACAAGGAGCAATACATCTTAGCATAGCAAGACAAAGGAGAATGCAGTTCCAGTCTTTTAAAAGGCAGAAAAATATAAGAAGGTGGATTTTACCATGGCAGCCGTAAGGCAAGCCCAGCCCATTCCTCCCTAGTTAGAATAGAGAAATATTAATACAAGGAAAAGTATAGGGTGTTGAGCTTTTTAAACACTCTTAGCACAGTATCAGATGGTTGGTCAGAACCTATAGCTGGAATGCTGATAATACAACAACCACTGTTTGATACCTGTTCAAAGAAACTGAAGAAGGTTTGTCTAGAATATCTTAAACATGCACCTAAAATTTGCTCCCAGATTTCTCTGGTGCCTGCTGATGTCTTCTCTGGGGCAGTAAGCAAGTGGCATCTCCAGTAAGGAAGGATTTACGTCCCAACATCAGGCAAACAGAGGCTGAGGCCCAGTGTTCTGCTGTGTTTTTAATTTAACAGTCTTAATATATTGGGGAGAAATGCTTTGTTTTCCTTCACAGCCATCCAATTTCTTTCCCGTACCCCTGGTATTCTTAATATTCCTGAAGAAAAAATATATAACTGTGCTCATTGGAGGGAGAAAATTCTTCTCAAGCTGACCTGTCAACATGGATGTATAATTCTTTCACTGCTTTCAACTCTTCTCAGCGCACTAAGATGGCTTTATTTATAGGACTGAATCTTCTTTGCAGAAATTACTTCCCATTACAATCTTTCCCAAACCCTAAAGAACAGGAAAAAGCTGTTCTGTAAACTGACTTTTACATATTCCCCAGGATTTGTCTTTCTGCAGAATTCCTGATCGTCCTTCATGTCACAATTCACATGCCATCTCCATATAATGAAGTTTCCTCTAGCTTTTTGGCTAATTTAGGTTTTTTTTACCCTTTGTTTCTGTTCTTATTATGCATTTGTTATGTCATCAACAATTATTTGTTTATATCTCTCTCTTATTTTGGCAGGCGTTGCTAAATTCATATCTGATGTTGGTTCCTCTTCCCAACAGTACCCTCATTTTGTTTAGGGCAACAATGTTCTCATCTGAAAAAACTCTTCCCCAAACCTCTTTTGCTATGGACACAAAGTTTCTTTAGCTTCACCCTCCTCCTATGTACTTGAAACTGTTTCCCCAAGTATTTTTCACATGTGTTATATTTATTTGGACAATAAGAAGGTTAATATCACAAACATATATATATGTGAATATATATATGTGATTATATATGTACATACATAATTGCTCTCTTTGTCTTTCCAGCTTATGTAAAACAAAATTGCATAAAGAAATAGCTATACAAATATATTGTTGAGATTGTAACATAAATATACAATAAATATAACAGTACCACATACAGGAGAAAAAGGGGAGTAAAGTTATGTAAGAGTAACATTTCTACAAACAGCATAAAGGGGAAAATAATTACACAAATTAAAATGTCAGTGGAAAATATTCACTTAGTACCAAAGAACATAGTAAAGGTGGAATAAAGAATAAAAATACATGAGCCAAACATAAAACAAAATATAAAAGAGCAGATATAAATTCAAATATATCAATTCTAGCGCTAAATATGAAAGCATTAAACAAGTATCAAATAAAAAGGCAAGGACTATCTACTAGATATTAAAACAACAGCAAAAACTGAAATATCTACCACAAACAATCTACAACAGTAGCTTAAATCCAAAGAAACAGGATAAAAGTAAGAGGATAAAAAACTTGCGAACAGGAAACGTAAGAAAACTGGAGTGATGGTATAGCAATTAGACAAAATATACATTTTTAAAAACTTTTATTTTAGGTTCAGGGGTACATATGCAGGTTTGTTACATTGGAAAATCGCCTGTCACATGAATTTTATGTACCGATTGACCCTCAGGTGATAAGCATAGTACCCAATAGGTAGTTTTCAATCCTCACCCTCCTCCCAACCTCCATCCTCAAGTAGTACACAAAGTCTGTTTTCCCCTTCTTCGTGTCCATGTGTACTCTATGTTTAGCTCCTAGTTATAAATGAGAACATGTGATATTGATTTTCTGCTTCTGCATCAGTTTGCTTAGGATAATGGCTTCCAGCTACAATCAAGGTTGCTGCAAAGGCCACGATCACATTCTTTTTTGTGGCTATGTAGTATTCCATGGTGTATATGTACCACATTTTCTTTATCAAGTCTAGTGTGGATGGGTATTTAGGTTGATTTTGTGTGTTTGCTATGGTTAATAGTGACAGACACATGCATGTGTCATTATGGTAGAATAATTTATATTCCTTTGGCTATATACCCAATAATGGGATTGCTGGGTCAAATGGTAGTTGTATTTTAAATTCTTGGAGAAATATCAAACTGGTTTCCACAGTGGCTGACCTAATTTAAACTCCCACCAGCAGTGTATAAGTATTCTGTTTTCTTTGTAACCTCAACAGCATTGGTTATTATTTGACTTTTTAGTAATAACCATTCTGACTAGTGTAAGATGGTATCTCATTGTGGTTTTGATTTACATTTCTCTAGTGATTAGTGATGTTGAGAATTTTTTTTCATATGCTTGTTGGCTGCATTAATGTCTTATTTTGAGAAATGTCTGTTCATATCCTTTGCCCATTTTTAAATATTAGACTTGTTAAATATGTAGTTTGAAAATATTTTTTTCCCATTCTGTAGGTTGTATTTTTACTCTGTTAAGAAGTTTGCTGTACAGAAGCTCTTTAATTACGTATCATTTGTCAATTTTTGATTTTGTTGCAATTGCTTTTGGCATCTTCATCATGAAATCTTTGCCAGGGCTTATCTCCAGAATGCTATTTATTAGGTTATTTTCCAGGATTTTTAATTTTAGGCTTTACATTTTAATCTGTAAGGCATCTTGAGTTGATTTTTGTATATTGTATAAGGAAAGGGTCTAACTTCATTGTTTTTGCATATGGCTAGCCAATTATCCTAGCACTATCTGTTGAATAGGGAGTCCTTACCCTATTGCTTGTTTTTGTCAATTTTGTCAAAGGTCAGAAAGTTGTAGATGTGTGGCTTTACTTCTGGACTCTCTAGTCTGTTCCATTGGTCTACGTGTCTGTTTTTCTACCAGTACCAAGCTGTTTTCATTACTGTATTCTTGTAGTATATGGATAACTGGAAGTTGATGCCTCCAAGTTTATTCCTTTTGGTTAGGATTGTCTTGGCTATTTGGGCTCTTTTTATCGTTCCATATGAATTTTAAAATGATATTCTTCTAATTCTGTGACAAATGTCAGTGGTAGTGTGATAGGAATAGCATTGAATCTGGACATTGCTTTGGTCATTTTAACAGTGTTCATTCTTCAATTCATGAGTATGGAATATTTTTCTATTTGTTTTTGTCATCCTTGATTTCCTTCACTAACGTTTTGTAATTCCCATTGTGGAGATCTTTCACCTCCCTGGTTAGCTGTATTCCCAGGTGTCTTATTCCTTTTGAGGCTGTTGTGAATGGGATCACATCTCTGATTTGGCTCTCAGCTTAGACATTGTTGTTGTTGTTGGGAATTTTATCTGTAAGCCCCTGACTGGGGCTGCTGCATTTTCTTCAGAGATGCTCTACTCAGAGAGGAGGAATCTAACGAGGCAGCCTGGCTACGGCAGCTTTGTGGTGCTGCTGTGAGCTCTGCCCAGTCCGAACTTCCTGGCAGCTTATTTTACACCGTGAGGGGAAAACAGCCTCCTCAAGCCTCAGTAATGGCAGACGCCCCTCCCCCCACCAAGCTCAAGTGTCCCAGGTTGACTTCAAACTGCTGTGATGGCAGTGAGAATTTCAAGCCAATGGGTCTTAGCTTGCTGGGCTCTGTGGGAGTGGGATCCCCTGAGTGAGACCGCTTGTCTCCCTGGCATCAGCCCCCTTTCCAGGGGAGTAAACTGTTCTGTCTCGCTGGCATTCCAGGTGCCACTGGGGTATGGAAAAAAAAAAAAAAAAAAAAACTCCTGCAGCTAGCTTGGTGTCTGCCCAAATGGCCATCCAGTTTTGTGTTTGAAACCTAGGGCTCTGGTGGCGTAGGCACCTGAGGGAATCTCCTGGTCTGTGGGTTGTGAATACCGTGGGGAAAGCGTAGTATCTGGTCCAGAATGCACCATCCCTCACGGCAAGATCTGTCACGGCTTCCCTTGGCTAGGGGTGGGAGTTTTCCGACCCCCTGTGCTTCCCGGGTGAGACGACACCCCACCTTGCTTTGGCTTGCCCTCCATGGGCTGCACCCACTGTCTAACCAGTCCCAATGAGATGAATCGGGTACCTCAGTTGGGAATGCAGAAATCACCCACCTTCTACGTTGATCTCGCTGGAAGCTACAGACCAGAGCTGTTCCTATTCGGCCATCTTGCCTGGGAATTCAAATTTGCGCTCTTTTAACCACCATGATATATGATAAATGAGGAAGGCCACATGGTAAAGAATGTTAATACAGGAATCTAGCAGGAGTTCATTGGTCTTTGAAGGCATTGTCAACCTGTTAAGACAGGTCTGGAATATCTATCCTTGGGATTTTAATTGCATAAGATCAATTCTTACCTACTTAACCCACTGAAGCAGAACTTTTTGTTATTTACATTCAAATGTAATCTTTACGGACCCTTATTAAACTGATGGCACTTCTATAACCAGTTCTCTTCTTTTTATAAATTAACGTGCCTAACACAGTGTTGGCATTCAAGAGTATTAAAAATATGTGATATTGGATGCTTTCCGGGCATCATACACTATGTTACTCCCTGTACATATGTTGTTATTTCCCTATATGGCCACTGCAAAACTAAGAGGGAGGTAGGCACTGTATAGTTTTTAAGATTTAGAAAACTTCCATTCCATGACAGTCAACCTGACCCAAGGCAAAGTTTTCATTCAGTGTCCTGTGTCTTTGAATCTCAGGGGCTTCTCCCTTTCTGAAGGAAGAACATCTAAGATATTGTTTCCATTAAGTATTATTTTCCTTACTCCAAAGGAAATGATGAATTTAAACAGATAAAACAACTCATACCAAATGTACCTGATACCACATGAGTTCTCAATGTATTTGAATTATAGCAATTTGTTAATTACCAATAGCTAAATCAGAAGCTACATCTCTAGGGATGTATATATTTCAAAAAAATTATCTGGTAATGATAATTCTTCCTTCTGAAAGCTGAATGAATGATGCTGACAAGTATTCCAGAATGTCAGGAAACATGTGGTGTGGGCAATTTGGTTAGGAATCACAAATGATTTTCTACTGTCTCTATGTAAATTTATCTCTAATCATAGAGTGTTTGTTTCATTGTTAAATTTTCTATTGTTTTCCAAATATTGGCATACTTTTCATATATTTTATTTGCCTATTAAAATTGAAAAATAATGCATGTATTTTCTATTTTAATCAAACCCTATAGGTCAATACTCATTTGATACTATCTCAATTAGTATTTTTCTGTTTTTGGAGTTTAACTTTAATAATTTATTTAATGCAATCACATTTTTACCTTAATTCTTATTTTGGATATTAACAAAAATAAATACAATTAAAATGTGGAAAATGTCTTATTTTCCCTCTACATTTTCTCTAGGCAATGTTGAAGCGTACTCCTCACTGGAATGTGAAGTAACGTGGCAGCTGGGCTTCAATTCTCCAGAAAAAGGAGAATTTATTCTTCATGTCTTTCAAGGAAATGCATTGAAGCTAAAATGTGTTGCACATGTAATTATTTTCCTTGAACATGGTTTTTGTTTTGAGGGTTATGAATTGGTTGGGTATATCCTGGTGTGTATAGTTACCTATATCTAGAATTAACTCTGAAATGCAAGACTTTCATGCCAATAGTACTAGTTTTTTGTTAGAGCCTCTATAAATATGTAATATCATCATGGGAGCCATTGAAATGAAATTATTTTATTAAGAGACACAGAAAATGTTTTCAGAGAATGTACTTGACGGATTAAAAATGTGCGTAAAGGGAAAGCTGTAATATGCAATTTTAACCTTTTTCTGGTACAGTCCAGAAGGCCTTAACTTCATGACTCAATCACCAAGCATGATTTTACATGTGTACCAAATTTCCCACTCAATGTTCTTAGAAATATTAAATAAGCCAAATGCTCTTTTACTAAATCCCATCTATATTTCTGGGACATGATGATACTCTTACATATTTCAGCTGTGAAGGAGTTTTTAGCCTCAAGAGATGAGAAATTCATCTACTTTTACTAATTTTAGTGATGGCAAATGACAGAACTCAGTATGGTTTTTCATCTAAGCCTAAAATAAGCTGGGTCCTACTGCTTTTCATTATGTGTAAATTAGTTTTATTCTCTCAAAAACTTTCTATTGAAGTATAACATGCACATGTATATGTGTATGTGGAGAAACATGAAGTGATTAAATAAAATATTCATTTGTTTGTCATTCATTTATGAAGGCCTGATTGATCTATTTACTCTTCTGTTAGTTTTGTTTGAAAATTCATTATTCCAATTACCTGGATAATATTCTTCAAATAGATGTAATTATAGAATATATTAAAACCTATGACAATAACAAATAATATTTCATAAGTGAAGACAATAGGGTCAAGAACACATAATGAGAAATTGGAAAACTTGGATTCTAGTTTCCCTTTGGCTACTGCTTGCTTTCCTGAAAAATCAAAGAGGTGGATGATACCAACATTTCCAAAAATCAGTCTATGTTGCACTAGTTCTGTGAGGTGCTTTGTGTGAGATGAGGAGGGGGAGTCCTTTCCTTATGTAATTCTGTGAATCTCCATTTTTTGATAAGCAAAGTGCTCATTATGAATATATTAAGCCCCATGAGTAGACTTCTAGTAGAAGCATGCCTGAATAAATTCATTTGGCACCTTCTTCTCCATACTTAGGTGAGCCTTCAACTCTTTCCTTTTGCACAGCACATGCTAACACCTTGTAGGTAGTTGTGTAGATGCTGTCTAAGATCGCTTTCAGTTATTAATCTACACAATTCTTAGTCCTGGATCTACTTTCTTAATAGAATTATCTTACTCCTCTTGCCTTCCCTAGTTTGGGAGTATATTTTAAATATTCCATTCATTTTCCTTTCTCTTAAGCACTCCACAAAATCTGGTAACACTTTTTATTTTAAAAGTCACTCTGAAGCTGAAAAAAATTGTGTCATATCTTAAAGTGAAAAATGTATTTTTTATAGCTTCTTTACCTTCTCTTCTTTCCCCATGAGGGGATTTGACTTTACTTCCTTGTTCATAGTTAAGAGTTTTTTCAACTGTAAAGAGACCACACAAGATTGACACATTAAAAACTACATATGTTTGTTGAAATATATTTATACATGTTTCGTGGAGGTGGCGAATGTTATGTAATCATTGTATGACTTAGACAAAGTACTTAATCACTCTAAATTTTGGTTTCTTCCGCTGTAAAATGTGATAGTACCATCCATTCATTCATTTAACATTTATTTATTGAGCCCCTACACTGTACTAGGCCCCATATAGGCTCTGTGTATTTAAAGATGGATAACATAAGCATAGTCTAGCTTCCCTCTGAGCACTTTCTGGACTGGTAGACCATAGTGGAAATGTAAGTAAAAATTAATCATATATCTGGTTAATACTGGGTATACAATAATATTATTATTACTGTTATCCCCATTATTTATGATTACCATCAGTATCTAGATATTTTACCTAAAAATATCTAAATATCTAAATTCTAAATATCTAAATATTTAATTATTATTACAGCCAAAATATCTAAATAAAATATCTCCTATGATGTTATTACCCCATCTTAACTAGATTATCACAGATTTAGTTGAAATTTTGGAAAATAAAATCATTATACCTTGGGTAGTTTTTCATCAAAACTAATATAATCCTGATTTGTGATTTATTTTGCATGCTAGAACATACTGAATAAAGAATATAGAAGTATTATAATTTTTATTTTATTTTTCTTTTAGTAATATCTTTGGTTAATATATATTCAAAATTAGAATACTTTATTTTTGTGACCAAAACAATTAAAGTATTTTACTTACCATTAATTCAATTGTATTTTTTCTTTCCTCCTCTCGTTATTAGCTTGGTCGCACCAAAGTATTACTTTTGCAGCCAAGGATACTCTTTAGTAATTGCCCTCAAGGTTTAACAACTTGGAGGAAAGCCATTCTTCAAAATGTAGGACAAAACCATGCTTATTTCAAGGTAACATAGGATGTTGGTAATTTCTTATTTGGATCAGATGACATAGTCATAATACTATGAAGTTAATACTTTATTCTTCACTTTTGCTAATTTTTAGATACTTCACATGAAATTTATCTGAGTATAGTTCATCTAGTTTGTCCTGTTAATTTCTTGTAAGAACAATTTTTCTCACTACCTTCCTTAGCCTCTGTTTCTTCTCTTTTCCCTTTTATTCTTTCTGTTATTTGGTTTTATTGAAAAAAATAGATGTTTAAGTTTTAAAATATACATTATTAATGTTACACTCCATATTTAGTTATATGATTTTCCTTTTCATTTCACTCTGTAATCAGGGCCATTATGGTAGCACCTGGGACCTAGATCAAGACAGTTCTGGAGAGAGTATGTTTATGGTTGTTGCTTCTGATTTAAATGGAAAGAGGAGCAAAGTGGTGATTTTTTTTTTTTAATTGAAAAATGTAGTAAGACCAGCTTCCTCTCCCAGTAATAGTAGTAGAGGTTAGCATTTGATATTTTTCATTCAAGCTTTACATTAATGTGTCTTTTTCTGCCCAAATTAAATCTTTAGCAAAACTGAAAAATGAGGATGCTCTTTTCTACTCTACTGCTTTAGAATTAATTCTTACCTACATAGTCTGTTTGTTCCTTTAGTCCCAAAAATCTCTTGGCCATTTTCCCTTTAAATTATTCTAGCTTAAAGCATGGTAAATAGGTTTAAATTGGCCTATGAAAATCCATACAATAAATAATTGATAAGTTACTTAGAACTTTTCTGAAGATCAAAATGATATCTTAGACATTAGTCTTTCTGTCAAGGAGATAAACAAGAGATTACTTCATCATCCTACCTCCTCAGTAACATTATTTTGAGATTTTGGGATCAGGGAAAGACAAACTCTCAAAAGTAGTATGTAGAATGTTGTCATCTTCTCGAACAGAAATATCATCTTTATAAATTTTGCTGTCTTGAAAGCACTCCAGATAATAAACTTCAGCATCCTATTTGAATTGGAAGTTGTCACTACTGAAGATTCTGTTTTCTTGGATAGGGTTGCAATTTCTTGTTTTAGTCCAAACTATTTGTACCTTTGGTATTTTCAAACACTACTACAAAATCGTTTTATGACCCGTGCCTGGAAATCTTCTCTCTAGGTAGTGGCGTGGAGGCTTTCCTATGAAAGCTTTGAAACTGTATTCTTAAAGAATAATGTAGCTTTTCTACAAATTTTCAATTACAGGTTTGTACTCAGAGTCTTTTGCCTACCATTAATATTATTCCATCGCAAGGAATAGTTCCATTTGGGGGAATAACTGCTCTCAATATCTCCTGTAAACCCACTGTGGCAGAAAAGTTTGATACAAGAGCAAAGGTATGTCCATACATATGAGTTTTTGCACCTTACATATGTCTATGTGGGTTTGTTGGTTGTTTAAGTTATCTATAATGGTAGATATAATGCTACAAAATGGAGTACACATGTTTATTATTAGAAAACTTGTTTTAATTCTTCTATTGGGAATGGTATTTAAAGTTACAACATTAAAGAGCAATTTTCAAAATGTATTTTTTTTAGAAATTAAGTTAGCTTTAAAGAAGTAGAGTTTTTGGAGATTAAAAAAAGCCACTTACCTTTATCATCTAATGAAAAATTGGATAGCAGAACTTGGAGAGGATTTGCAGAAAATATTTTTGATGAAGTTGATAATGGAAATTTCTACTAAGTTGAAATGGATACCTTCCATCAATAAGAGGCACTTTCTTATGAAATTGCAATGATATTTGTCATTTCTGAGTTTTGACGAACCCTAGATAGCCACAGAGAAGAGGGTTGCTTTTTTCAAAGCATTAGTTAGGTAGATTAGGAAAAAAATAATCAATTTTGCAATGCTAATTCTAAATTGTCTTAATAATGTGAATGATGTGTAATTTCTATATGATTTTAACATCTATATTTTAGAGCACACATAAAATGTTTTACTGCTTTATGTTCTGGGAATTATGTAAATGAAAAATATTACCCTGATATTAGGCACTTCTCTAAGTGATAAATAGAATACGTAAGACCTGTATGTATAAAATTTAATTGTAAAACTCAAAGACTAGCGTGTTCTTGGTCAATCTTATGATCAACTGTTTGTATTTACTCACATTAAAAATAATATATATACTGTTTTCAGATCAAAATGAATAACTTTAAGTATATCTTACATTTTTTCCCTGAATAGACCATAACAATACATGAGTAAATAATAGGTAACTTTATTTAATAAAAACTGATTTCCCCAACCCTTGAACAAATCACTTAAGAATGATATCTTATTTTCATAAATAAATGTGTTGAAAATGTTTATAAATTATATATTGTGATATATTATCTCAGACTTGGGTAGAATACTTTTAAACACAATATTCTGGGAAAAATAAAAAAAATGGCCACCAAAAATATAGGTTTTACTAAACTTAATTCTCACTATATTTTAGAGGATTATGCTGTTTTTTTCTAATCTTATGTTTATTAACATTGTAGTATAATGAGACTCATTTATTCATTCATTCAACATTCACATTATGCATCAATCTCTTGTAAATGTTAAGGATGCAATGATGAATAAGATAACCAGGGTCTTTGATGTCAAAGAGTTTACAATCTGGTGGGGAGTAGCAACAACTCAATAAATAATTAAAATATACTATAATAAGTATTGTGATGAAGAAATGTAGCAGGCTAAGGGAGTACACAAGAGAGATACACAACCCAGTCTTAAATTATCAGAGACAGCTCCCTAGGGGAAGATATATCTAAAAGATACCTGAAGTTAAGAATAAGCCAGATTAAAAGAATGGTAGTGGGGTGTAGGGGGAGAGGAGGAAAGGTTATTCAAGGCTAGCACGTGTTAAGGCTTGTGTGAGAGAGATAACTGTAATGCAGACATAAGAAACTTAAAGATTAACATGACTAGATTATACTACCAAATGGATGACAGTGGGAAAAAATGTACTTATATGACCTGTGTAAGTTTTAGGTCATACAGGGCCTTATCAACATTAAGAAACCCAAGCTTCATTTTAAGAGGTAGAAGTTTTAACTATGGGGATTTCACAATGAGATTTGCATTTTTTAGAGATCACTTTGGTGATAGAGCAGTAAGCTGGGACCAGAAAGATGGAATGCAGAGTTATTAGTCTGGTGAAGAGGTCCAGGCAAGAGAAACTGGTGAGAAACTGATAAATACATGGGGATTGGTGATTGAAAAGCGGTCCCATGTAAATAAGATGGTTAAGTCAAGAGTGAGGCAGATGGTGGCAACATTTAGAGAGAAAGAGATCAGAGTGTGAATGACACCTATTAGAGGAAAATGTTTGCTTGAGTTGGAGGCATCTTTTTTATCTTCATGTAGAGATGTCTAGTGAAGAGGCAGCCACACATATATACTGGTCTGAAGGCTGACGATTCATCATAGAGATGAAAGAGAATTTTTCTACTGTCTCTCTATGGGTAGAGATGTGTGTAAGTGAACCAAATATATAATTGAGAAGTTGGAATGATAAAAAGTTGAAAGAAATTGAATAAAGGAAAATATAGAGGGGAAAGGTGAAATGGGGTTGATTGGGAGAATATTACGCATCACAGGCTTGAAAGTCTCTTCAATATGTGACATCCAGGAACTATTGTCTCTGACAATGAGTGAGAAAGCAAGGGAGAGAGGGAGTTGTAAAAATGAGACAGATGAATGAATTTATGGTTTCAGAGGTTGTGCATTTATGAGGAGTGATGTTGTCCAGGGTGTGGTTTAAGTCTCTAGAGATGAAAATATCAAGAGACCAATGGTCTAGGGTGGTGAATAAGCTATGACAGCCAGGAGTTTTGGATGAATAAGGAATGATTGGGAGATGAGTAAAAGGCAGCCACAGGGAGTTGAGACTTGTGTATGGGGTTTATTAATGAAGAACATATCAATTTGTAATTTCCTCTGAATCATTAAGTTATGTTTCTTTTGATTTTAGTCAAATGTGTTTTTTATGTATTATATACTCTGAATAAAATGTGGCAATCATATAGCATTATGAATACAGAAACTTTAATAAGGCTATCTAGCTGGCATATTGATTTTCCCAGTAACTCTGAAAAATGGTATTTTGTGGTTTCTTTGCGTATAAACAGTATCAATGATTCTGTGGAAGAGTGAAATACACTCACTTTGCTTTCTTAGATATAACATACATTTAAATTTAAATCTAGACTTTGACTCATTCCTGTGCTAATACAGACAGGGCTTCCAGGGAATTATATTTTTACACTTGTGAGACTGTGCTTAAGCAACTGTATGCTCAGATACTCTATAGTTCTTATTTTGTAGGAATTATACAACTAAATTCTTAATTTGCTATCTTAATTTTCTCGGAAGTAAAATGTTCAGGCAGCCCTTAGTTTAGCTGCTGCTGCTTTGAAGTTTGTGATCTCGTGAAAAAGAAAATACTTGGCCTCTGCAAGAGTCAGTTTCCTCAGTTTAAAATTACGAATATTAACAGTCGTTATCTAATAGAATATTGAGTATTAAAAAGGATTTCACTGTCCTTAACCCATATACACAGCAATTTTTAGCTGCTGTCATTACTGTTATGGTTGTTGTGCATATTCGCATCTTTCCGGGGATGATATATACTGCAACCATTCTCCTGTTGTTTGTTTTTGAAAAATTTTGAATAGTGCTTTGAAATTAGATAAATAAAAATTGTACTGCAAGGAGTGGCAGTAAAGTTTAGTCACATAGGTAGAACTCTGCATTCAAATTCACAAACCATCAGCTAATCACATTTATGGTGGTTCTAAGGGGTTAAACACTCACTTTTCTTGGGAGTATCAATTCTGCAAAACAAGAAATGTGATGACAATTACCAGAAAATCTTGTACATTTATAATGTTACTATTATTTAAATGAAAAAAGTTATATAAATGCCAGGGAATACTTCAGCAACTTATGATTATATTTTAATGTGGTTTCTACAAAGTTTTGTATTTCTCCTAAATAAGGTTGCTATTCGTCATGCGAATGTTATAGACCTTAGGATTGGTGGATCTGCTGAAATTGCTGATGTGGAAATCGATCCTGTGAGTATGTTACTTATTTGTGTGACGAAACTGTGAGTGTGGTGATTTTTATTTGTTATGTGTTTCTAGTTAGCCCATTTATGTTTAAAAATATTTTCCAATGTATAATTTTAAAAAATTACTATATATAAAGTTAAAAATTAATAAAAATTAATATGTCATATAAATGTAAGTGATGAAACAGAATATTGAATGAAGTTTTAAGAATTTCCCACTGCATGTAAGGATCAGAACACTATCAGTACCATTAAAATCATCGTCATTATGATCCTGTCCCTTATAAGAGATAACCACTTGCCTAAAATGATAACACATAAATATGAATATAATGCTTTCATTGTTGATTATTTAGTTTGTTTTTGAGCTTTATAACAAAGATGCACTATTTGTAACCTTTGGTGAGTTACTTTTACTTAAATATTGTGTTTCCAACATTCACCTAAATTGTGTGTAATGGTATGTTAATCATTGTGATACTGCATAATAGTTATTTGTGTAGACGTACTATACTTTACATGATCATTCAGTTGTTCATCCCAATAGGTGTTTCTGTTTTTTTTTTCCAAACACAAAAACTGTAGCTGTGAACATTTATATGCTTATCTTCTGAGGTACACATACAAGAGGTTCTCTAGGAATGGAGTTATTGAGACACAGAGTTATGAGTGTGTTTGACTTCACAAGACTATTCCTAAAATTTCCTCTCTAATTTCCATTGCTCCAAATTCTATTATTCTACAAGTTATATTGTCAGATTTAAATTTTGCCAATCTGTTGAGTATAAAATGATACCTCACTGTGGTATTGATTTGCATTTTCTGAACTAGAGTCACATTTATGTTTGAATTATTGTATGCACCCTGAAAAAATTTTGTTCTAGAATTGATGGAGTGCACACACACACACAAACACATACACCACTTTTTTGTTGTTGTTCTGGCCAGCCCTTTAGTGTTTAGATCTGGACTTACCTATTCAAAGAAACTTTCCTTGATTCTTCAAAGTAAGACCTCCCCATTGTGACATTTATAAGGTATTACAGATATCTTATGCCCTGGGAAGATCACCATCAGAGCAGTTGTCATATTATTTTGGTGGTTATTTGTACTTTTGTTTTTTTCTCCCACTAGTACTGTTAACACCTACTACCCTATTGGTGTGGAGCTAAATTGAGCAGAAACTGATGATAAAGAGGTTAGCTGGTTGCCTCAGATGGGGGGCTCACTGCTAGTCTGCATTTAAATGGCATCACCAAAATTCCAATGTATAGCTTTAACTCATACTTTTACAACCTTTCTTTATTCAATGGTGAAGGCATAAGTCCAAGTAGACTAACACATACTAAGTTAGCTTGTCCAAGGCTGTGGTGATTCCTGGAGATGAAACTCTGTAGTATCCAGAGTTTTTTTTTTATATTACTATGGCATCCTTCCTTGAAAAATATTAGATAATATTGAGTCTTTTATCACTTTCTTTTCTCATTCTACATTCTAAAGTCATTTTGGGCATGCTTTGCATGTTATGGTACAACTGAATAATTTATAGGACTTTAATATATTTTATCAATATTCCCTTATTTTATAGATTTTAGACATAGCTGACTTTCAAAAATAATATTCACACATCACTAGATATTTTTAGCCATACATTTATTAACTATACACTAATGGCTAAGGCGTTGACTATGTATCTTAATAACAACTAGGACATTTTACTCAAATGAGCAGATATACAATGCTCATTTGCATATATGCTTATTTGAATGGGATAAGAAGAGTGATTATTTTTACATATACAAAACATCAAACTTTTCGTTTTCCATTTTGGATTTTAGAAATTTTACATATACAACTGTGTTGACATTTTAGATGAAACAAATGGTAGCCAGTCTACCTTCATATGGAATTCTCCTCAATATTAGGATGCTGTTGTCTCAATCTCCTTTAAATGTTGTATATAATTATTTCACTAAGAAACTCCATGGTATATTAGTAACTCTACTACGAGGAGGAATTCTAAAGAGTCTTGTGATATAAGCACATGCCTTGTGTATGAGCTACAGCTCAGATACACTTAATAAACATTCCTTGTTTATGTAAGGTAGATGTTGGTTAGGTGCTAGGGAAGAATGAATCACGCTAAGGTGCAGTACAAGATACAGATAAGTAAATAAATACATAAATAAACTATGTGATATCATAATGTAAGTAAATATAAGAAACAGAATTGGTCCTGAGCACAGCATGATTAATTGTGGTTTATCCAACTAGGGTTTGAAGGATGTGTAATATTTTATTAGGCAATTGCAAGTTATAGAAAGGCTTTCCTGACAGAAGGGGCACCAAAAAGGTGAAGACACAGAAGGGTGAAGCATCAGGTATTGATTGGAAATGCCAAGTCATACAGCTTGCTGAAATATTAAGTGATAGGGTGAGAGTGGGGCTAGTTGAAGCTGGAACATGAGGAAGCAGAAGGCCATGGTGAGCTTTATAAGCCCTGCTAATGAGCTTGGACCTGTAGACCTATAGATCATGAGAAACCATCAAATTTTAAAACAAGAAGTGATACGATCAAATTCTTACTTAGTTTAAATATGGCTTCATTATGAAGGGGAGAGTTTGAGAAAAGTGAAAATCTAGAAACTAAATGAAAAGTGATGATTTACTAATTTCATATAGTTACAATATGGACAAGAGGTGAAGAAAGGGGAATAATTAATAGGATTTATTAACTTATTACATGTAGGAGGCATCTAGGAGGTAGGGGAGAGGAAGGAAAATGTGACTAATTTTTATAGGGTTCTGCTCTGCAGTTAATAATTTCCTTGATAAACATAACGTTGCGAGTTTTAGTTTACGTTTTCATAAACTATTATTTTATTTTCTAATAATTTTTATTTTTAAATTTTAGGATGTATTTAATTTCAGTGGCGCCTATATTGGTGGTACGCAGATTATTCCATTTGTAATAAAAAACAAAGGTATAACACGTGCCAGAGTGGAGTTTAATCTAAAAGACTTTCCAGATTTTTCAATGGATCTTAAAGACAAATCAGGTATATATTTTGTATATAATGGTATTATTGTAAAAGGAAAATAGTTTTAAATTGCCCTGTGGTATAATTTCTAAAACTAATTCAATCAAGGGAAGTTATTCTTAAATGTTTTTTAATGACCACTGCATGTTTTTCTTACACTCTGTAACTCATCATGGTTTTATTTGTGGAAATACATCATTATTAATATCAAAACACTTGGGTAATACATGAAATGTAACCGTTCTTATTAGTGGTTTAAATATGGTAAGTTAAGTATGTTATATACAAGTATATGCCTTAAATGAATATAAAATTATGAATCATTTGTTTTAATTGCTGAATAATTTTAGATAAATGTCTTTGGGGAGCTATCTCTATGTATTTACTCATGTATTAGATATCTTTATGTTAAATTAGATTTAAACAAAATATGCATTTTTATAAGTGCATTTTATCTGTTTACTCCATCGGTTGTCAAAATAAGACCTATGAACCAAATATGACCCAACACCTGTTTTTATAGATAAGGTTTTATTAGAACACACACAGACCCATTTGTTTGTATAATGCTTATGGCTGCTTTTATGCTATACTGACAGAGTTGAATAGCTATGATAGGAACCATATGTCTCACAAAGCTTAAAATATTTACTGTCTGGATTCTTACAGAAAGTTTCCTAATCATTGGTTTAGTCATTTGTTATTCATTAAATATTTGTTGAATCCCAGTTACAGGCAAGATAGTAGCATTTGAGTCCATAAAAATAAGTAAGACATCTTACATATCCTCAAAAAGTGAACAGTAAGTCTATCAGTGAGGTAATGGATATGCATTTGTATTATTTATGGACTCTTTGAGGCATCGGAGGAGATCTGACTCTTTCCTGATCAATTTTCACTGGAAAGGGAGTCTCCCAGCTGTTCTGGGACCTCAGATTTAGTTAATTACTGGACCTTGTGCTTTATTCCTATTTATATTCATCTGAGTATGACTATAACATGCTTCTTGAACTTTGGAGTTGTTTTTGTAATGAGTTTACTGTCACTGTTTTGCCGAATGTATATTTGTTCCATGTATAGATATCAGTTTTGCTAATTAGAATCTTGGTATTTAGAACAATTCTTTACCGAGCATCTTCACATAGCCCTGCACAAATATTTTAGAAATTGATTTTTGATTGTTATGAATATATGTACTTTTTCACCTCTTATAGAAGAATTTAAAGACCCTGCAGTTCCTTATATATATTCTTTGGAATTAGAGGAAAACACATCTCTGGAATGTGGCATAACATTTTCTCCCAAACAAGTAAGTTCAGTTTTCTATTCCTCATATTACTGCAATTATGGATATTCCTAACCAATAACCTATTAAAGATCACCCAAGATCTATCTGTAGAGGGTTTTTCTTTCTGACTTGTAAGCATGCCTGGGTATACCTTAATTCAGTAAAGCGATTGCTGGAGGGTTTGGCTCATGCTGCAGAGTGCCTCAAGAAGAGCAGAGGGCATGTACAGGGGACCTATGATTGTGTGGTCTTTGTTATACTATCTAGAAAATTCAAGATATTACACATTTTGAAGGAGAGGAAAGTTATATTCCAGGCAGTTGGTGCTTTGTACTTATATTTGAGTGGTGGATGCTCTATGAACAACTACCTGAAATTATCAAAGACATATTGTGAAGATTTAAGAGGACTTGCTATGATATTAGCTCATTTTATTTTGTATCCCTAGATGTTTAGTGATTTTAAAACAAGAGCAAACAAACAGACAAAAAACCTATTCTGAAATGTGCCCAGAAAGAAGGGAGACTACTGGTCAGGTTTCAGGAGCCAACTCTAGTAGGCTTTTGCTTCATAGATTCTCTAACAGAAGTGCCCGAGGAGAGAGCTTCTCTCTACGCATGATATGAAAGTGCATATTGCCCTGTAATCTCAGCACTTTGGGAGGCCAAGGCCAGCAGATCACCTGAGGTCAGGAGTTTGAGACCAGCCTGGCCAACATGGTAAAACCCCATCTCTACTAAAAGTACAAAAATTAGCCAGGTGTGATGGCGGGCGCCTGTAATCCCAGCTACTCAGGAGGCTGAGGCAGGAGAATCGCTTGAACCCAGGAGGCAGAGGTTGCAATGAGGTGAGTATCACGCCATTGCACTCCAGCCTGGGTGACAAGACGAGATTTCATCTCAAAAAACAAACAAACAAACAAAAAACTGCATATTGGTGTACCCTTCCAAGCAAGAATCAAACTTCTATATGGCAATCAGAGTATAAGATTCTTATGTCAAAACATTTTTTAATACTCCAACATAGCTAGATTGATTCTACTCAATAGGCATAGATTAAAATTAAGAGAAAGTAACTAATAGCACGATAAAATTGTATTGAATGCTACTAAATACTATCTTTAATAGTCTAATTTTTTATAATGTTATTTTTACTGAGATTAAATTTGATTTCAGGAACAATGTAAGCTGTTATTTGGCTTTAAGGTGCAAAAAATAAAGTTTGAGGATGAGTTTGGGTATTAGAAAATGATAAAGATTAATTTTGCTATTTTGGAGTTCAGTACTTCAGTTGAGATAAGATAGACAAGATAATGTTGAATAGAAAAACATCTTTGTCTTGTTCCTGAAAGCATGTATCTTACACCTTTAAATATAAGGTTAGCAACAGTTATCTTTTTTAAAAAAATTCCTTTATTAGGTTGAGGAAGTTTCGTTTTATAATTTATTGAGTATTTTGATTTTGAAACACCTGGATTTTGTTAATTTTATTATCCACTTTGATGGTCATGTTTATGTCCTTTATTCTGTTAATATAGTGTATTATATTGATTGATTTTTTAATGTTAAACCAACCTTGCATTGTAGAATAAATCTCACTAGATCATAAGATATAATTATTTTTATATATTGCTGAATTCAATTCTCTAGTATTTCGATGAAGGCTTTTGCATCTATACTTGTAAGGAACATTGGTCTATAGTTAGTTAGCCTTATTGTTTTTTTTTTCTTCTGATACCTTTTTTTCTGAATATCAGGCTAATATTGGCTTCTTAGAATGAATTATAGAGTGGTGTCTCCACTTCTATTTTGGCAGAATTTGTGAAGGACTGAATTAATTATTTAAATTGGTGTTATATTTCATCATTGAAGTCATCTAGTTCTCAGCATTTTTAAAAAAAATATTAATTTTAAACTAGGTATTGAAGGAACATACCTCAAAATAATAAGAGCCGTCTATGACAAACCCACAGCCAACATCACACTAAATGGGCAAAAGATGGAAGTGTGCCCCTTGGCAACCAGCAAAGTCAAGGTTGCTCTCTCTCACTACTCCTATTCAACTTAGTATTGTAAGTCCTGGCCAGAGCAACTAGGCAAGAGAAAAAAATAAAGGGCATCTAAATAGGAAGTCAAATTTTCCCTGTTTTCAGATGACATGATTCTATATATAGAAAATCCCATAGTCTCAGTCCAAAAGCTCCTTAAGGTGATAAACAACTTTAGCAAAGCTGCAGGATGCAAAATCAGTGGACAAATCACTAGCATTCTTTTTTTTTTTTTTCCTTTGGATATGGAGTCTCGCACTGTCGCCCAGGCTGGAGTGCAGTGGCGCAATCTCAGCTCACTGCAAGCTCTGCCTCCACGGTTCACGCCATTCTCCTGCCTCAGCCTCCCTAGTAGCTAGGACTACAGGCTGCTGCCACCATGCCTGGCTAATTTTTTGTATTTTTAGTAGAGATGGGGTTTTGCCATGTTAGCCAGGCTGGTCTCGAATTCCTGACCTCAGGTAATCCACCCACCATGGCCTCCCAATATGCTGGGATTACAGGTGTGAACCACTACAACAGGCCAAAAACCACTACAATTTTTATATACCAACAACCAAGCCAAGAGCCAAATCAGGAATGCAATTTCATTCACAATTGCTACAGAAAGAATAAAATACCTAAGAATATAACTAACCAGGGAGGTATATTCCTTCCCAAAAGAAGGGAAATGTGTATTCATGTCCATACAAAGATCTTTATGTGAATGCTTATAGCAACATTATTCACAATAGCTTAAAAGTAGAAACAACCCAAATGTCCATCACCTGATAAATGGATGAACACAATGTGGTATATCCATACACTAGGATATTATTTGACGGTATAAAGGAACAAATTGCTGATATGTCCTGCTAGATGAATAAACCACAAAAATGTTATTTTGAGTGAATGCAACTAGATATAAGAGAGTACATTTTGTATGATTCCATTTATGTGAAATTTCCAGAAGAGACAATCTGTAGAGTAGATCAGTGGTTACCTGGAGTTAGGCAAATTGGCATGAAGAAGCTCTTGGGGGTGATGGAAACATTCTAAAACTTAATTATGGTGATGATTACACAATTCTATAAATTTACTAAAAACCATTGAATTGTACCCTTTTGGTGAAATATATCTCAATACAGCTGTTAGAAGTGTAAAAAAATTATTAATGTAATCTGTTTGCTGTTATAGTTCTGTATTTATAAAATGTTCTGTTTCTTCTTGAGAAATTTCATCTAAGTTACCTAATATATTGACATACATGTGTTACTGGTGTTATTCTTTTTTATTTCTGTAAGGTAGGTAATAATTTAGTTCCTTCTTTCATTCCCGATTTTATAAAATTGAGCCATCTCTCTTTTTATCTTGGTCAGCATATCTAAAGGTTTGTCTGTTTTGATGATATTTTCAAGATCCAACTTTTGGTATTTCTGATTTGCTGTATTATTTTTGATTCTTTATTTCATTCATTTACAATTTATACTTTATTTTCTATTTTTTTCTGTTTGATTTTATCTTCTATTCTTATTTTTAAGTGTGGAATGTTAGGGCACTGATTTGAGATATTTCACTTGTTAAATATAGGTTTTACAGCTACATACTTTCCTCTAAATACTGTTTTACATTTACCCCAAAAGTTTTGATGTTTTATTTTCATTTTTACTCTTCAAAATGTTTTGCAATTTCTCACATAATTTATTTTTCACCTATTAGTTATTTGGTGTGTCTTGTTTAATTTCCACATATTTGTGCATTTACCTAGTTTGTTTCTCTTATTGATTTCTAATATAATTCCCTTATAGTTAGAGAACACACTTAGGTCATTTAAATCACTTTAAATTTATTGCAGCTTGTTTCATGACACTCTATGTAGGTTATTTAACTATGTTGCAGTAAGTCTAAAACAACTAATGATTACATCTGAATGTGTATGTGTATGTGCATGTGCACATGTGTGCAATGGTGAAATGAAGGGAATGCTCATTATTTTAAAAATAAACTTGGTAAGATTAGTTTTTCAAACATATATTCTTATTATTCTGATTTTTAAAAACCCTTTAAATAAAAACAAACTAAGTAAGTCTTTTCTCACAAGTTAATATTCTGATAAATTAAGATATGTCATTCACCTAGATAATGTTTATATCTCACATATACATAGAAGTATGCAGACATACACACACACACACACAGAGACACACACACACACGCACGCACACACTCTTTCAACAAGAAGAAAACCTAAGTGTTGTGCAGTAATTTATAGGTTTTTTTGAAATTTTGTTAAGGCCAAGTTTATACACTTTTCTAATAAGTCTATATTGTGATTTTATATTTTCATATAATTGAAATGTATATAAAATATTTTTCTTAAGGATCATTGAAAATTAGAAAAATCTATAATGCAATTTAAGTATCTTACATGACTTTTTTGGAGAATGTATTATATATAATATATTTAGACAATAGTTCACAAACACTGTCAGCAATTTAAAAAGTTCTAAGTATTTCTTAATGTTTAGGATTCTAGAAATTGATTATAAAATTAAAATGAATTATAGATATTTAAACTTCTGTGGAGTGCCACACTATGCTTAGATTCTGAATCATTCTATGTTAACTGGGTATTTTAAAGGAAGATTTACTCTCTGTATTGGAGTGTAATTCACTTCAACAATGAGAAGAACATATAAACTCCTGCAGAGACAACACACCCTTTGAGAATTTGTTCTATAAATCTGTGCCAGTAAGGCAGATTGATTATCTGGTTTCCAGTCATTTCAAATGTCCTCCACTATATTTATTGCTAGGTGTAAGTTGTCTGTCTTTGTGCATGTGTCAAAATGTAAATAGCAAATTGATGCTCTCTTGGTTGATCTATGTAGCAGGAAAATGTGAAATCAACAATACATGATTGATTTATTGTTAGTTGTAAACCTTCCTTTCCTACACTGTACCACGTTTGAGCACAACCTGAAGTGCTAGTGGTCAATTGCAGTTGTATTTGGCATCTTCAAATGGATTTGTTTATTTTCTGTAAGTCACTCAAGCTCCTCCTTTTCTTGTGGGCTACTAATGTGTCTGTCTATAGAATTGTACTTCCTATATGGTAGTCACTACTTGCATGTGGCTATTTGAATTAAAGCTTAAATTTATTAAAATTAAGCTCAACAGAAATGTTGTTTCTTTATCACAATACCTACATTTCACGTTCTGTAGATTCACACGTGGCTATTGTACAATGCAGAGCATTTTCTTCATGACAGAAAGTTTCACTGGACAGCACTACTATAGATCGTTCCCTATTATTACTCTTATTTTTCCTGCTGCTGTAACCCAAGTTCTGCCCTGAAGCACAGGCTGGTTCATCTTCAGTGGCTTAGTTACTCTGCAGCTCTTTGCAACTCTCATCTTTATTGCTCTGTATTTTCCCTGCAGTTTTTGAATGTGAGGGAGAATTGTTCATGCTTTTTATTTTTCCTACTAGCCTTTATCTGAGATTTAAGGATATGCAGAACCTTGGGTAAACCTTTCATAATGGTTATTCTAGATTTACAATCATTCTTACAGGAAGCTAAGAATAATTCCTTACGGATTAAAGGAAAGGACATTTGAATGACACCTACTCCTTTTCAATTCATAAACATGTCTGTCTACCAACACTGGACTGGGTACTGAAATCTGACTTCATTAGAATGTCCTTTTCAGTTTGAGGTATTCCTGTCTTTGAATGACAACATCTGGGAAATCACTTAAAATAGCACACATCACAAAACGTTCAAAGTTTTCCTTCCTCATTGAATACCTCAGTGATTTTATAATGATAGGGCTCGTCTTTTCTTTCAATGTGTCACTTAGTTTCTGTGTAAAAGATAAGTCTTGTATTCTTGCAGTTTTTTTGAAGGGAGAAGATTTCCATGGGCGAAGGAATCATGGAACCTTCTAATTTGGCATTCTGTGTAATTATAGACCTACTTTGGATAAAAACATATTTTATGCAAATTGTGTGTGAAGATGTCAGTTAAGAGAAGACAAGTCCAGTATGACTTTTCACCTATACATACTTGATAATCAGAGAAGGCAGGGATTAACCCTTAGCCTTGTGAATTCACCACACAGTTTCAGAAAAATTGTATGTTTCAGGAGGGAGAAACACTTCATACTTACAAGACAGTTAAGGGCTGAGATGAGTACATTGAATTATCTCGATAATTACCAACAGTCATTATCATTGACAGTCACCAACAATCATCAACAAAGACAGCATCAGACATTTTAAAATAAAGCCATCAGTGTGATCCTGTGTTAAACCTATCCCATAACTTCAGCTTTCCACTCCTATCATCCCTAACTTTCGGACCCAGCACTAGACTCAAAGACAGACAGTGAAGACTCAAGCCCCAGTAACTGTCGACTCAATTCATCATGACTCAGATTCCTCTTTATTTCAGTCATTCTCCAAAATTGGAGCATCCTGTGAATAGCTTCTCTTCTCTGTCAGCTCTGATTCTCCTCACACTTAGCTTCCCTTCCATTTTTCTCTGCCCTCTAGAATCCCCACACTTCTGTAAGTCCTCTATATTTTTCTGGGCTTCCTTTTTCTTCATGATTTCTTCTTATTGGGAACATGGCTATCTCCACAGCACCGTTTTTTTAAAATAGCTTTTCCTATGAATCTTGCTGTGGGTCTAGAAGTGATCCTTTCTGGAGGCCTTGTTCCCTGGGGTGATTTTTCTAGAGAGTCCTTATCTGTTAAAAATGCCTGCTTCTGGCTAGGTGTGATGGCTTACTCCTGTAATCCTAGCACTTTGGGAGGTTGAGGTGGGCAGATTACCTGAGGTCAGGAGTTCGAGGCTAGCCTGGCCAACATGGTGAAACCCTATCTCTACTCAAAATACAAAAAGTAGCCGGGCATGGTGATGCTCACCTGTAATCTTAGCTACTAGGGAGTCTGAGGCAGGAGAATTGCTTGAACCCAGGAGAAGGAGACTGCAGTGAGCCGAGATCACACCACTGCACTCCAGCCTGAGTGACAGAGTGAGACTCTGTCTTGAAAAAATTAATAAATAAAATAAATAATTTTAGATGTGTGGCATTATTTCTGAAGGCTCCGTTCTGTTCCATTGGTCTATATCTCTGTTTTGGTACCAGTACCATGCTGTTTTGGTTACTGTAGCCTTGTAGTATAGTTTGAAGTCAGGTAGCGTGACGCCTCCGGCTTTGTCCTTTTGACTTAGGATTGTCTTGGCAATACGGGCTCTTTTTTGGTTCCATATGAACTTTAAAGCAGTTTTTTCCAATTCGGTGAAGAAACTCATTGGTAGCTTGATGGGGATGGCATTGAATCTATAAATTACCTTGGGCAGTATGGCCATTTTCACAATATTGATTCTGCCTATCCATGAGCATGGTATGTTCTTCCATTTGTTTGTGTCCTCTTTGATTTCACTGAGCAGTGGTTTGTAGTTCTCCTTGAAGAGGTCCTTTACATCCCTTGTAAGTTGGATTCCTAGGTATTTTATTCTCTTTGAAGCAATTGTGAATGGAAGTTCATTCCTGATTTGGCTCTCTGTTTGTCTGTTACTGGTGTATAAGAATGCTTGTGATTTTTGCACATTAATTTTGTATCCTGAGACTTTGCTGAAGTTGCTTATCAGCTTAAG
>NC_045445.1:111969112-112021654 GCF_002776525.5 Piliocolobus tephrosceles | reverse complement strand
GGGCTGCAGCAGCTGACCAGCACCGATTGTCCGGCACTCCCGAGTGAGATGACCCCAGTACCTCAGTTGAAAATGCAGAAATCACCGTTCTTCTGTGTCGCTTGCGCTGGGAGTTGGAGACTGGAGCTGTTCCTATTCGGCCATCTTGCTCCGCCCCCGGTTTCCTTTAGTTCTTTGAACATATTTAAGACAGTGGCTTTAACGTCTTTTTCTAATAAGTCCTATGGCTGGACTTTCTTCATAATCTTCGTTTTGTTTTGCTTTTGGTTATTGAAAACTCGCCATTTGAATATTATAATATGGTAACTCTTTATATCAGATTATCCTCCTTTCCCTGGGTTTACTCTTCTTGCTTATTGAAGGCTGTAGTCATCCATTTGTTTATTGACTTTTCAAAACTATTATTGCAAAGAATACATTCTTTGCTATGCATGGTCACTGAAGTGTCTGTTCCTTTAGCTGGTGTTGAGTAGTGTTTTGAGATATATTTCCTTGAATGCCTAGAAGTAAAATAATCAGACACATAAACAAAAACAGCTATCATAGTCTTTTTGGATAGAGTGTCCTGAGGCACTTCTTTAGCAGTTAGTGAGGTTGTTTACAGCAATTTCTTAGTTTTTATTTACCACTTGAACTTAACGTAGAGTCAGACAAAGATGAAAGTTTAGCAACTTCTCAGGTATTTTCTGAGCACATGTCCTACTCTGAGTATCCTTGATGCTTTCTAAATTCTCCAGGGCAGTTTTAAATGCCTTAATTTCCCTAAAAGTTCCCCTACTTTTATTTCCAGCCTTTAGGTAGTGTTTGCATATCTCAACCATAATATTCTGTCAGGTGGCTTTGGGTTTTTTGTTTATCTTACAATATTTTTCAGCAATTTCACTGCTTTTCTGCCTTGAGTGAGTTCAAAGATAGGCAAAACATGGCAAGCACCTTGCATCAGTCCTTCATGTACCCCCAAGAAGTTTAGAAGAGATAAACACAATAATTTCTGAATGAAGTCTGTTCTGTTTCATCAAAAACCAGGTACCTTTGTTTAAGTTCCTTGTAGATTGTGGGTGTTAGACCTTTGTCAGATGGGAAGATTGCAAAAATTTTCTCTCATATTGTAGGTTGCCTGTTCACTGTGATGCTAGTTTCTTTTGCTGTGCAGAAGCTCTCTAATTTAATTAGATCCCATTTGTCAATTTTGGCTTTTGTTACAATTGCTTTTGGTGTTTTAGTCATGAAGTCTTTGCCCATGCCTATGTCCCGAATGGTATTGCCTAGGTTTTCATCTAGGGTTTTTATGGTTTGGGGTTTTACATTTAAGTCTTTAATACATCAAAGGATATGAACAGACACTTCTCTAAAGAAGACATTTATGTGACCAGCAAACATAAAAAAACCTCATCATCACTTGTCAGTAGAGAAATGCAAATCAAAATTACAATGACATACCGTCTCATGCCAGTCAGAATGGCAATTATTAAAAAGTCAGGAAACAATAGATGCCGGTGAGGCTGTAGAGAAATAGGAACACTTTTAGACTGTTGGTGGGAGTGTAAATTAGTTCAACCATTGTGGAAGACAGTGACGATTCCTCAAGAATCTAGAACCAGAAGTACCATTTGCCCCATCTATTCCATTAGGGGGCATATACCCAAAGGATTATAAATCTTTCTACTATAAAGACACATGCACATGTATGTTTACTGCAGCACTATTTACAATAGCAAAGACTCGGAACCACCCCAAATGCCCATGAATGATACACTGAATAAAGAAAACGTGGCACATATACACCATGGAATACTATGCAGCCGTAAAAAAAAAAATGAGATCATGCCCTTTGCAGGGACATGGATGAAGCTGAAAGCCATCATCCTCAGCAAACTAACACAGGAACAGAAAACAAACACCACATGTTCTCATTCATAAGTGGGAGTTGAACAATGAGAACACATGGACACAGGGAGGAGAACAACACACAGTGGGGCCTGTTGGTGGATGGAGGGCAAAGGGAGGTAGAACATTAGGACAAATACCTAATGCATGCGGGGTTAAAACCTAGATGACAGGTTGTTAGGTGCAGCAAACCACCATGGCACATGTATACCTATGTAACAAACCTGCACATTCTGCACATGTATCCCAGAAGTTAAAGTAAAATAAAAAATTAAGTTAAAAAAATAAAGAAAACAGATCCCAGGGTCTTGCACTGGGGAATGAAGGCCGCTAGCCTCAAGACAACTGCTGAGTCAGAGAGAGTGGAACAAGGGCAAGTAGAAGTGCCACAAAACTTTCCTACTGTTTTTAAGTTGTCTTTTTTTTGTTTTGATTCAGTATTTACTTGATTGCTATAAACTTTTGACTTTTTTCCAGTTTTGACAACATGGTTCCTGCCAGTTTTTGCGTGTTTTTGGTGTTTCTGTAGGGCCATGGACATTTGGAGCTGCCTGTTTACCATTTAGCTGAAGCCAACCTTTTTAGTTTTGATACAACCCCCAAACAAGATCAACTTTTTCTTTTCTCTTTGATGCAGACTTTTTGTGTTTTCATCTAGACTGGACCACATATTCTTTTCTTTTTTCAAAATAAGGGTCTAGCACTATATAATTGCAAATATATTTTTAGCTCTGAGTGTTAATTGTTTTATGATTCACCTGCCTAGGTGCCGATATTGTCAGTCCATTTTGGATTTTGAATCCAGATGTATAAAAATCAGAGCCAAGGAATTCGCTTTAACTTTTTAAAAAATGTGCATACACTAAAAGTCTCTTTCTGATATATGAACATTAACAAATATATACAATTGAGCAAAAAAATACCAAAATCAATATAGAGAACAGTTGCATCACCTTCTGTACATTTTTCTTGTGTGTATTACTATAGGCTGTGAAGGGTACTAGGTGAATGAGGGGTAGGTGTCGGTGGTTAATGGGTACAAAAACATAGTTAAAAATAATGAATTAAGACCTAGTATTCAACCTCTCCTCCACCTCTAGTCCATGGCAAACACTAATCTGAATTTGACCCCATAATTTTGCATTTTATAGAATGCCACATAAGTGAAATCATAAGGTATTCATAAGATAATTGTGAGGTTTTCAGTCTGACTTCTCTCACTTAGCATAATAAATTTGAAATCCATCCACATTATTGTATGCAACAGTAGTTCATTCTTTTATTGTTGAAAAATAAGTTTGTTATTCATTCACTATTTGGAGAGCATTTGGATTATTTTCAATTTTTGACAATAATGAATAGGTTGTATGAATAAGTTTCACTTCTCTTGGGTAAACACCTAAATCTGGGAGTCCTTAGCTTTATGTGAAATATGTACTTAACTTTCTAATAATGAAGAAACTTGTTTTTCAAAGTAATGGTAAAATTTTGCATTCTCATCAGCAATGTATAAGTGTTTTACGTATTCACATGTTATTTTTGTTTAAGCAATTGTGATAGGTGTGAAGTGATATCTCATATGGTTTCAATTTGCTTTTCCTTAATATGAAACATCTTTCCATATGCTAATGTGTAATTTGTATAGCTTCTTTTTTGAAGTGTCTTTTCAAATATTTCACCAACTTGTTTCATTAATTCATTTTTTTAAATTGAACTTTGAGTGTTCTTTATGTACTTTGGATACAAGATAGATTTTTTGTGAGAAATGGGTTTTTGACTTATACTTTTATTTTCTTAATAATGTTGTTTAAAATAACAGACTAAACAATTGACGCTATACAATTTAATTGCTTTTTAATAGATGGTTCAATAGATGGCTGCTTTTGTATTTAAGAATCTTTGCTTACCCAAGGATTACGAGGATTTTTTTTCCTATAATTTCTTCCTAAATATTTACCGCTTTGGATTTTGTATTTAAAATCTGGTTCCTTTTGAATGAATAAGAATTATTTTAAAATTTTATTTTTATCTTTTAGAATTATTTTTGAACTCATTAAAAGTGAACCATCTTGCTTTTAAAAAATGTGGTTCAATGTCACAAGATAATTTTATTTTTTAAAACTACTTTTTAAAAACTGCAGTTTGGCTAAATAATATCCCATATTTCTCAAAGCAAAAATTAACAAGTATAATGTATTTTTTTTCTCTCAGGTGACAATAGTTAAATTTATCATTCAAGTTCAGATTAATTTCTTTGAGTCTTCAAAGCTCTACACTAAATATTTGTCCAGTTCTCCTTCGAATCCAAAAACGGTGCCACTGATCCGACCATGTTATGTTCAAGCTACTGGTATGTAACAAAAAATAATCAATCGGTGTGGGTAGGCCAAAGATTTGCACTTAAGTGTCTAAAAGATAAAAAACAGAATATGCTATTTATTTTTCGCAAATGGAAATATTAGAAAATAAAATTTTAAGAGGATTCCTTTGTGTGTCACTTAAATTGTGTCTATGAGATTTGAATGTTGATAAACAGCACAGATATAATCTCTGGCAAGCAACTTGCTAAAAAAAGAGAGTAGAATTAAAATCAGGCCAATTTAGTATGTTATTGTGTGGTCAAGTTTAAATAATTAAGACAAAATATAAATTATTAAAATATTACAAAATGTATTTAATATAAAATAAAATAATAATAATTTTGTTTAAGAACATAGCTCTCTTCCAAAGGAATGGGTTACTAAAAGACGAAGTACATGAAAAGAAGAAGTATTTTACAAATTTGAAAGTTTTGCTGAATTTTTATCTACTCATTTTCTTCAAATATTTAAAGATAAAAACTGATATACTCTGCAAATTACATTTTTGCAAGTTGGCTTTGCTTTCAATTATATATGTATATTTTTCATGAAAAGAAAATAAATCTATATTTTGTTTTTATAGTTCTGATATTAAGTTAAATTGTCATTAATTATAAAATAGTAGGGAGTATCATATCAGTTAATAATTGCATTTGGTAACTAGTAAGAGAGGTCTCATGAATATAGCGTGCACATGATAAAAATATTTCACTCTCATTTAAAATCCAGAATTAGGAATTCCACAGCTGATATGGAGGCTCAATGAGGTTAAAGTTTTTCCCTTTGTTTTAAGAATTTCTTTTGGAAAGTAATCATCATCTAGTATTGCTTCCTGAATTAGGTAGATCAGCTTTCAAAACACTTGTTTGAAAATTAAAAATTAAGATAGCATTGTTAAAGAAAATTGGAAAATGTAGAAACAAAAATATTATCTGAAATTCAAATATTTAAAGTGCTCTTAATATTTTGATATCTTTTTTGTTCTATACATTGCTTTTGTTAATTTATTTTTTAAATATACTTGTGATCTAACTCCTTATGCTAAGTGGAAACCAGCTCTATTTCATTTTATTTTTTAATTTTTAATTTTTGGAGGCACATAGTAGATGTATATCTTTATGGGGTACATGTAATGTTTTGATACTGGCATGTAATGGGTAATAATCACATCATGGAGTATGGGGTATCCATCCCATCAAGCATTTATTTTTTTTGTGTTACAAACAATTCAATGATACTCTTTTGGTTATTTTTAAGTGTATAATTAAATTATTATTGACTGTAGTCACCCTGTGGTGCTAGCTAATACTAAGTCTTATTCATTCTTTCCAATTATCCTTTTGTGCCCATTAACCATCTCCTCATGCTCCCCCTCATCCTCCTACTACCCTTCACAGCCTATAGTAACCATCCTTCTACTCTCTGTCTCCATGAGTTCAATCGTTTTCATTTGTAGATCCCACAAATAAGTGAGAACATGTGATGTTTGTCTTTCTGTGCTTGGCTTATTTCATTTAGCATAATGACCTCCAGTTCCATTCATATTGTTGCTAATGACAGGATCTCTTTCTTTTTATGGATAAGCAGTACTCCATTGTATCTCTACCACATTTTCTTTATCCAGTAATCAGTTGGTAGAACCTTAGGTTGCTTTCTAATGTGGCTATCAATGAACAGTGCTGCAACAAGCATGTGAGTGCAGATATCTCTTTGATACACTGATTTCCTTTCTTTTGCGTATATGCCCAACAGTGGGATTGCTGGATCATATGCTAATCTTTTTTTTTTTTTTTTTCGAGGAAACTTCAAACTTTTCTCCATAGTGGTTCTACTAATTTGCATTCCCATCAACCAGCAGTGCGCAGGGGTTCGCTCCTTCCCTCTTCTCTGTATCCTCACCAACATTGGTTTTTGCCTATCTTTTGGACAAAAGCCATTTTAACTGAGGGGAGATGATATCTCATGTAGTTTTGATTTGCATTTCTCTGATGATCAACGATGTTGAGCACATTTTCATGTGTCTGTTTGCCATTTGTATGTTTTCTTCTGAAAAATGTCTATTCTTTTGCTCAATTTTAAATTGGATTATTATATTTTTTCTCATAGAGTTGTTTGAGGTCCTTACATATTCTGGCTATTAACCCATTTGAAGCTTGAAGTTTCCTCCAAAAAATACAAATAAAGCTAGCATATGAGCCAGCAATCCCACTGCTGGGCATATACCCAAAAGAAAGGAAATCAGTATATCAAAGAGATATCTGCACTTCCATGTTTGTTGCAGCATTATTCATGATAGCCAAATTAGGAAGCAACCTAAGGTTCCATCAACAAATTACTGGATAAAGCAAATGTGGTACAGAGACACCCTTGTCAGATGAGTATTATGCACATGTTTTATCCCATTCGGGTATTGTCTCTTCACTTTGTGGATTGTTTACTTTGCTGTGCAGAAGCTTTTTTAATTTGATGTGATATCACTTGTCCAGTTTTGCTTTGGTTGCCTGTGCTTATGAGTATTATTCAAGAAATTTTTGCCTGGACCAATGTCCTGGAGAGTTTCCCCAATGTTTCCTTGTAGAAGTTTCATAGTTTGAGGTCTTGAATTTAAGTCTTTAATTACTTTTTATTTTTATTTTTTTATATGGTGAGAGAGAGTGGTGTAGTTTCATTCTTCTGCATACGGATATCCAGTTTTCCTGTAGCATTTATTGAAGCGAGTCTTTTCCCCATTGTGTTTTCTTGGCTTTTTTGTTGAAAATGAGTTCACAGTATGTGTGTGGATTTGTTTCTGGTTTGTCTATTTCATTGCATTTGTCTATGTGTCTGTTTTTCTGCCAGTACCATGCTGTTTTGATTATTATAGCTGGGCAGTATAAAGTCAGGTAATGTTATTCCTCTAGTTTTGAACTTTTGCCTAAGATAGTGGATCTTTCATGGTTCCATATACGTTTTAAGATTGTTTTTTCAATTTCTGTGAAGAATGTCATTGGTATTTTGATAGGGATTAGATTGAATCTGTAGATTGCTTTGGGTAATATGGATATTTTTTACAATGGTGACTCTTCCAAACCGAGAACATGAAATATCCCATTTTTTTGGCACCCTCTTCAATTTCTTAATGTTTCATAATTTTCATTGTAGAGATCTTTCACTTCTTTGATTAAGTTAATTTCTAGGTACTTAATTTTATTTATGGCGTTTGTAAATGGGATTACTTTTAAAATTGCTTTTTCATATAGTTTGCTATTGGCATATAGAAATCTACTGGTTTTTCTGTTGATTTTGTATCTTGTAACTCTACTGAATTTGTCATTTATAATATTTTTTGATATAGTCTTTAGATTTTTCCAAATACAAGATAATGTTGCTCTGCAAACAAGGTTAATTTTACTTGTTCCTTTCCAGTTTGTATGCCTTTATTTCTTTCTCTTGTTTGATTGCTCTGGCTAGGATTTCCAGTACTATGTTGAATAACAGTGGAGAAAGTGAATATCCTTGTCATGTTTCATATCTTAGAGGAAGGCTTTCAGTTTGATACTATCTGTGCGTCTGTCATGTATGACTTTTATTACATTGAGGAATTTTCCTTCTATCCCTAGTTTTTTGAGGGCTTTTATCATGAAAGGATGTTGAATTTTATCAAGTGTTCTTTCAGCATTAATGGAAGTGATCATCTGGTTTTTGTCCTTCATTCTGTTGATATGATTTATCACATTGATTGATTTGCATATATTGTTCCATTCTTGCATCCCAGGAATAAATCCCACTTGGTCCTGATGAATGATCATTTTAATATATTGCTGAATTTGATTTGCTAGTATTTTGTTGAGGATTTTTGCATCAATATTCATCAGCGATATTGGCCTGTCCCATCTTTTTTTTTGATGTGTCATTGTCTGGTTTTGGTATCAGAGGAATACTGGCCTCATAGAATGAATTTGGAAGTATTCCATTGTCTTCTATTTTTCAGAATAGTTTGAGGAGGATTGGTGTTAGTTTTTCTTTAAATGATTGGTGGAATATAACAGTGATGATACCAGGTTTTCTTTACTAAGAGACTTTTTATTGTGTCTTGAATCTCATTACTTGTTATTGGTCTGTTGAAGTTTGGAATTTCCCCCTGATTCTGCGGTAGTGCTCCTCACACGGGGCACCAGTTGTGGGGGGATGTGTCCCTTGCAGACTCCTGACCCAGCAACAGATGAATGAAGTACACTGACACACAGATATTCTGCTTTGCCAGTCCAGCTGAGTGTCTGAGCCTCTTACAGACTCCAGCAGAGTCCTGTAAACAGTTGAGACTGCAGCCTCAAGCAGTCAGTGAGACTTGCATTTATTTAGTAAAGATTAAAAGGTCATGAGTAAGCATCACTAGAGGGTAAAGATTCAAGGCCGGGTTCCTAGGCCTAAAGCAAACACCATTTGCAGGTAATAAACTTCTGCCAACCCCCCCCCCCCCCCCCCACCCGGTGGGAGACAGTTAAGCACCTGTGGTAGGACAAAGGTTAGTCTTAGGCACATATAAGTAAACAGGTTAGTAAGATAAACTCTACACATTCCTTTGTACTTGCACCCTAATCTTTCTGGCTTCTGCAAAGAGACCCTGGCTGCCTTCAGCCAAGCAATGTGAAGCTATGCAAACTCTCAGGCCTTCCAAGAGAGTTTGTCGCTATTTCTATAACTATCTTTAACATTTTTCCCACTAGCCTGACTGAACCCCAACATGGTTCAACCTTGGTGCATTGTATGTGTCTAGGAATTTATCAGTTTCTCCTAGATTTTTCCAATTTATTAGTTTATAGTTGCTCATAGTAGCCACTAATGACCCTTTGAATTTCTGCAGTATCAGTTATAATAAGCCTTTTTAAAATCTCTGATTTTATTTATTTGGATCTTCTCTCTGGTTTTTTAGTCTAGCTAAAGGTTTGTCAATTTTGTTTAACTCTTCAAAAAAATCAACTTTTTGTTTCATTGATCTTTTGTACTCTCTTCATTTCATTTTTTAAAATTTATGCTCTGATCTTATTTTTTTTTCTACTAATTCTGGTTCTTGTTTTTATAGTTTTTAAAGATGCATCATTAAGTTATTTGAAGATTTTCCTCTTTTCTGATGTAGACACTTATAGCTATAAACTTTGCTTTTAGTATTGCTGTTGCTGTATCCCATAGGTTTGGATATGTTGTTTTCTTTCTGTCAATTTGTATAGTTTTCAAAATTCCTCTTATTATTGATTTCTTGTTTTGTTCAATTGTAATCAGAGAAGATGCTTGATATAATTTCAAATTTTGAATGTTTTAAGACTTGTTTTGGGACCTGACATTATCAACAGGTCACTGGGTCTTGTACTTTTATCCATTCAGCCAGTCCATTTACATTTAATGTTATTATTGTTAAGTAAGGACTTACTCCTTGAATTTTGTTATTTCCTTTCTGCTTGTTTTGTGGTCTTTGTTTTCTTCTTTGTTTCCTTCCTGCCTTCCTCTTAGGGATGGTGATTTTCTTTGGTGATATAATTTAGTCTCTCACTTTTTATGTTTAGTGTACCTGTTGTATTTTTTTGGTTTGAGGTTACCATGAGGTTTGCAAATAGTATCTGATAACCTTTCCTTTTTTTTTTTTTTTTTTTGAGACAGAGTCTTGCTCTGTCACCTGGGCTAGAGTGCAGTGGCCGGATCTCAGCTCACTGCAAGCTCCGCCTCCCGGGTTTACGCCATTCTCCTGCCTCAGCCTCCCCAGTAGCTGGGACTACAGGCGCCCGACACCTCGCCTGGCTAGTTTTTTGTATTTTTAGTAGAGACGGGGTTTCACCGTGTTAGCCAGGATGGTCTCGATCTCCTGACCTCGTGATCCGCCCGTCTCGGCCTCCCAAAGTGCTGGGATTACAGGCTTGAGCCACCGCGCCCGGCCAACCTTTCCTTTTAAGCTAATAACAAGGTAACACTATTTGCATGAAAAACAAATAAAGAAGCAAAAAGAAAATTAATAAAAACTTATGCCTTAACTTCATCCCTCTGCTTTTTAACTTTTTGTTGTCTCTATACCTTATGGTACTATATCTTGAAAAGGTGTTGCGGTTATTATTTTTGATTGGATCATCATTTAGTCTTTCTATATAAGAGTATTTTACACACCATAGTTACAGTGCTAAAATATTTGTTTTTTATGTGTCCTTCTTTTTTTAATTTTTCTGTTTTTTGAGATGGTGTCTTGCTTTGTTGCCCAGGCTGGAGTGCAGTGGCGTGATCTCGGCTCTGCAACCCTCAGCCTCCTGGGTTCGAGTAATTCTCCTGCCTCAGCCTTCCAAGTAGCTGGGACTACATGCGTGCATCACTATGCCCGGCTAATTTTTTGTGTTTTTATTTTTTTAATTTTTTATTTACTCATTTTACTGTATTTTAAGTTCTGGGATTCATGTGCAGAATGTGCAGGTTTGTTACATAGGTATATATGTGCCATGGTGGTTTGCTGCACCCATCAACACATCAGCTAGGTTTTAAGCCCCACATGCATTAGGTATTTGTTCTAATGCTATCCCTCCCTTTTCCCCCCACCCCCTGACAGGCCCTGATGTGTGATGTTCCCCTCCCTGTGTCCATGTGTTCTCACTGTTCAACTCTCACTCATGTGGTGTTTGGTTTTCTGTTTCTGTGTTAGTTTGCTGAGGATGATGGTTTCCAGCTTCATCCATGTTACTGCAAAACACATGAATTTATTTTTTTATGGCTGCATAGTATTCCATGGTATATATGTGCCACATTTTCTTTATCCAGTATATCATTTATGGGCATTTGGGTTGATTCCAAAAAAATATGGAACACTTCATGAATTTGCGTGTCATCCTTTTGCAGGGGCCATACTAATCTTCTATGTATCATTCCAATTTTAGTATGTGTGCCTCCGAGGTGAGCACTTGTGTGTGTCCTTCTTATTTCCTGTGAGTTTTGTACCTTCAGATGACTTCTTATTGCTCATTAATGCCATTTTCTTTCTGATTGAAGTACTCCACGCATTTCTTGTAGGACAATTCTGGTGTTGATTAAATCCCTCAGCTTTTGTTTGTCTGAGAAAGTCTTCATTTCTCCTTCATGTTTTGCCAGACATACTATTCTAGGCTAAACATTTTTTTTCTTCAGTATTTTAAATATTTCATACTACTTCAACCTGGCCTGTAAGGTTTTCACTGAAAGATCTGCTGCCAGACATGTTGGAGCTCCTATGTATCTTATTTGTTTCTTCTCTTTTGTCTGCTTTTAGGATTCTTTCTTTATCCTTGATCTTGGAATTTTGATTATTAAATCCATTGAGGTAGTCTTATTTGGGTTTAATCTGCTTGGTGTTCTATAACTTGGATATTTATATATATTTCTCTAAGTTTGGGAAGTTCTTTGTTATTATCCTTTTGAAGCAACTTTCTACCCCATCTCTTTCTCTACTGCCTCTTTAAGGGCAGTAACTCTTAGATTTGTCCTTCTGAGGCTATTTTCCAGATCCTGTAAGCATGCTTAATTGGTTTTTATTTTATCTCCTCTGACTGTATATTTTTAAATAGACTGTCTTTGAGCTTACTGTTTCTTTATTCTGCTTGATCAACTCTCCCATTAGAACTCCAATGCATTCTTCAGTATGCCAATTGCATTTTTCAGCTCCAGAATTTCTGCTTGATTTTTAAAAATTATTTTAGTCTCTGTTAATCTTATCTATAGAATTGTGAATTCCTGAATTCCTTCTCTTTGTTATCTTGAATGTCTTTGAGTTTCCTCAAAACAGCTATTGTGAATCCTCTTTCTGAACAGTCACATGTTTCTGATTCTCCAGGGTTGGTCCCTTGTGCCTTATGTAGTTCATTTGATGAGGCCATGTTTTCCTGGATGGTCCTGATACTTGTAGATGTTTGTCTGTGTCTGGGCATTCAAGAGTTATGTACTTATTGTAGTGTTCCCATTCTGAGATTGTTTGTACGTGTCCTTCTTGGGTAGGCTTTCCAGATATTTGAAAGGACTTGGGTTTTGTGATCTAAGCTGTATCTGATTTAGGGGGCACCCCAAGCCCAGTAACACTGTGATTCTTGCAGAATCAGAGAGGGGCCACCTTGATGATTTTGGACAAGATCCAGAAGAATGCTCTGAATTATCAGGCAGAGACTTGATCTTTTCATTACTTTCTCCCAAATGAACAGAGTCTTTCTCTCTGTTCTGAGACACATGGAGTTGGGAGTGGAGTGATACAAGTACTTCTGTGGCCACCACCACTAGGACTATGCTGTGTCAGACCTGAAGCCAGCACAGCACTCGGTTTCACCCAATGCCTCCTGTAGCCACTCCCTGGCTACCACCTATGTTCACTCAAGACCCTAGGGCTGTACAATCAGATGGTGGCAAAACCAACCAGTCTTGTGTCTTTTCCTTCAGGACAGCAAATTCCCCCAGGCCCCGGGTGGGTCCAGAGGTGTTTTCCTGGAGCTAGGGACTAGAGTCAAAAACCTTGCATGTTTCTCTGATGTTCTATTGTACTGCAGTGGAGCTGGCACACAAACCACAAGATGCAGTTCTTCCCACTCTTTCTTCCCCATTCCAAAGGCAGAGGAGCCTCATCACATGGCCACTGCCACCACAGTCCCGCAGGGAGTGCTGCCAGACTACTGCTGATGTTTCCTTAAGGCACAAGGGCTCTTCAGTCAGCTTGTGATGAATGCTGCCTGTCCTGGGACTCAGCCTTCAGAGTAATGGGTTCCCCCCTGGCCCAGGGCATGTCTAGAAATGTCACCCAAGAGCCAAGTTCTGGAATTGGGAATCCCAAGAGCCCTCTTGGTGCTCTCCCCACTGTTGCTGACCTGGTACCTAAGATGCATTACAAAGTACCCATTACTTTTCCCTGTGCTTTTCTCACCCTATAGCCACCACAGCTCTTAATGTGCTGAGTCCCACCTGAAGCCATCAAGTCTCTGAGTCTCACCCAAGGCCCTTGATGTAGAACTTGGGTCATCACTGCTGATTATTCAGGACCCACAGGCTCTTAACAGGTGACGAATGCTGCCAGGACTGAGTTCTCCCCTTCAAGGCAGAGGGTTTACTTCTGGCCCATGGGGTTTCTAGAAATATCAACTGAAAGCTAGGGTCTGGAAAAGGAGCTTATGACCCTGACTGGTGCCCTATCCTGCTGCAGCTGAGCTCTTATCCAAAATGCAAGACAAAGTCCTCCTACTTTTTCCTCTCTTCTCCTCAAGTGTAAGAGAAGGATCTCTTTGGAGCTGTGAGTTCTGCAGCCTTGGGTTAGAGGATGTGTGATGCCAGCACTTACTTAGCTCCCCCAGCTGGTGTCTTATTAGATCAAGTGCCTCCCCAGAACACTGACTCCGGGCCCAGCTCAGCCACTAGGACTCACCTAGGAATTGCTGTCTCTGTGGGCTAGACTGCCTTTCAATTTTATCTAGGGTTCCACAGCACTTTAGTTTGAGGTGGCGAGGCTTGTGGGAACTCAATTTCCCACTACTGGGATCAGTGATTCACTTCTGGCTAGGGCTGGTTTAAACACTCCCTCCATGGGTAGATGTCAGTTGTGTTTGTTCTGGTCTGACTTTCTGCTCTAATAGGGCAGTACTATACTGCCACTGCTGGGGTATTTGGAACGCGTGATGTCAGTGATTCATGACAGTTTTACCTACTTCTTCAGCCTCTTTCAGTGTTATGAAGTTGAAACCAGGTACTGTTAGTGCTCACTTGATTTTTGGTTCTTATGTAGTTGCTTTTTTTGTGTAGGTACTTGTTAAATGGTGACCGTGCAGGGAGGACAATTGGTGGAACCTTCTATTTCAACATTTTGCTGCACTCATTCTCTCTCTGTTTAATCTGAATAGAAAGTTTTACTTGGATATTGTAGTTCCTTATTAATTATTTAAATTAACCCTGAAAGCTAGTGCAAAAAAATTCATCCTGTAAGTGTCTCTTCTAGGTGACCTAAACATCATCATAAGCATTTAGGTTGTTCCTTCCTTTTACCTTCTTGTTAATATAAATATTGTGGTAGTGAAAATTTTTTTCGTAATACGTTTTTCTTATTTAGAATTTTTTGGAGAGATTCTCAAAATGGATTTCATTATATCTAAAGTGCATACATGTTAAAGGTTCTAGATGAATGTTGTCAAAGAACATTTCTAAAGGGTTTTAACATTTTACTACCTCCCTGGTGTAAACTCTTATTAATGTTGACTTAAAGAAATTGGCTCTCTTGACTGGTAATTTTGACTCACACTTATAATCCTAGCACTTTGGGAGGCTGAGGCTAGAGGGTCCCTTGAAGCTAGAAATTTGAGAACAACCTGGTTAGCATAGTGAGACTCTATCTCTAAATAAAAATGAAAAAAAAAAAAAAGTAGTTGAATTTGGTGACGCACATCTGTAGACCCAGTTACTCATGAGACTGGGGCGCAAGTATCCCTTGAGCCTAGTAGTGAGCTATGATCCTGCTACTGCACTCCAGCCTGGGGATAAAGTAAGATGGTGTCTATATATATAAAAAAAAAAGTGTATATCTTTCTCTGTGATTAAAAATACATTATTTCAATTTTCAGTTTGATTGCTCACGAGGATGAGAATTTCCTACCTTTGCTTTTAATTATATATTTTTATGGAAATGGTCTGTTCATATACTTCACTTTTAAGTAAAGTACCTTTGCTTTTTAAGTTTTTATATTTGTCTGATAGATTTGGGTGAGCTGTTTATATTATTTTTATATTTAATGTGAATGTCTTCCAAGATTTGTTATTTGTCTTTAGTATTATTCATTTTCTGATAGATCTCTTTGTTAACTTTATGGAAAATCTCTCTTGTTCATGACGTCTAACATGGCTTGAAAATTTAGAATGTCTTTGTCAGCTAGAGGGTTGGTAAATATGTAACGCTTTATTAGATATTTTGTACTTCCAAAAAGTACATATGTAACGCATTTACAGATATTTTTCTACTTCCACAAAGATTTCAGATGTAAAATCAGACTTACTTGTATTATATAACTTAACCAAAACCAAAGTTCACTAATGATTCAAATGATACAAGAAAAATTAGGCAAAGATGTAGCATTTCTTCTTCAAGAAGATGAGATCTGTCAGACACATCTTCCAAATTGTTCTTTTCTCCCTCCCTAGGATTCCTTTTAGTTTTTAAATTAACAGATGAGTTTTTAAATTTTTATTGTATATGTTTAAGATGTACAACATGATGTTTTGATACACATATACATAGTGAAATGATTTCGTAGTCAAGTAAATTAACATATCCATCATATCCATCATCCCACACGGTTATATTTTTTGGTGGCAAAATTACTTAAAATCTGCTTTCTTTGGAAATTTCCAGTATACAATATAATATAATTAACATTAATCCTCATGCTATTTATTAGATCATTTTGAATGACATTTATATAAACCTTGTTCCCAAAGAATGCCATTTTTGTTTGATGCTCCTTATTTTTGTACTCTTAATAGTTACATAGATATGAAATGCCTATATGATAAATGTCTACTCTTTGTCATCCATGCTCCATAAATTTGTAAATTCTATGTATTTTTGATAAGCTATCTAGGCAGGTACGTCATAGGCCTTCTTATAAGTCCGCTGGTGAATACCATTTCAATGTTAACAAAAAACTCTAATCAAGTCCATCATTAACTCCAAGGGAGTTAATTTTTTGAGAATTTTCATGTCTGAAAGTATCATTTTTCCTCCCACATTTGAATGGTATAATGCGGTTGAATATAGAATTTTATATTGAAATAATTTTTCTTCAAAATTTTGAAACTATGATTATTGTCTTCTATCTTCTCTTGTATTTAGAAATCTGTTATTTTTCTCCTACATCCATTATGTGCTACTCAGTGTTTCCTCTTTGAAGCTTTTAGAAACTTCTTTTTTCTCCTGGTGTTTCATTATTTTATACTGATGACTTTCATGTGAATCTCTCATCATATATATATGTTATATATACATAAATAGATATTTAGGGGATACAAATGCAGATGTCTTACATGCATATGTTGCATAGTGGTGAAGTCTAGGCTTTAAGGGTACCCATCATCCAAATAGTGAGCATAGTAGCCAGTAGGTAAGTTTTCAACCCTCGCCATCTCACACCATCCCACCTTTTGTAGTCTCCAATGTCCGTTACTCCACGGGGTATGTCCATGTGTATCCATTGTTTACCTCCCACTTGAAAGTAAGGACATATAGTATTTGACTCTCTGTTTCTGAGTGATTGCATTGACAATAATGGCTTCCGCTTCCAACCATGTTGCTGCAAAATACATGATTTCATTCTTTTTTATGACTGAGTACTATTCCACAGTGTGTGTGTGTATGTGTGTGCATGCGCACTTGTGTGCATGTGTGTATCACATTTTCTTTATCCAATATGTGCAGGTATCTTTCTGATGTCATTATTTCTTTCTTTTTGGGTTTATGCCCAGTAGTGGGATAGCTAGATCAAATGGTAGTGCAATTTTTAGTTCTTTAGGAAATCTCCACACTATTTCCATAAATGTTGTATTAATTTATATTCCCATCAACAGTATATAAGTGTTCACTTTTTTCCATAGCCTCACTAACATCCGTTGTTTTTTTAGTTTTTAATAATAGCCTTTCTGACTAGTGTAAGATAGTGTCTCATTGTGGTTTTAATTTGCACTTCCTTGATGATTAGTGATGCTGAAATGTTTTTCATGTTTGTTGGCTACATGTTTGTCTTTTTTTGATAAGTTTCTGTTCATGTCCTTTGCCCACTTTTTAATGGGGTTATTTATTTGGTTCTTGATTTGTTTAAGTTCCTTACGGATTCTGGATATTAGTCATTTGTCACATGCATAGTTAGTATTTTCTCCCATTTTGTATGTTGTCTGTTTACTCTTTCTATTGTTTATTTCTCTGTGCAGAGGCTTTGTAGTTTCATTAAGTCCCATTTGTCCATTTTTATTTTTGTTGTTTTTGGTTTTGAGGACTTGGTCATGAATTATTTGCCTAGGTCAATGTCCAGAAGAGCTTTTTCTATGTTTTCTTCTAGGATCATTATAGTTTACAGTTTTATATTTAGGCCTTTAATCCATTTTTAATTAATTTTTGTATATGGGGGGAAGTATGGGTCCAGTTTCATTATTCTGATATGAATTGTAGGATTGTTTTTTCTAATTCTGTGAAAAATGACATTGGTACTTTGATAGAAATTGTGTTGAATCTCTAGATTGCTTTGGGCAGTATGGCCACTTAATGATAATTGATTCTTCTAATCCATGAGCATTAAATGTTTTCCCATTTGTTATGTCATCTGTGATTGCTTTCATCAGTGTTTTGTAGCTGTCTTTATAGATAACTTTTACTTCCTTGGTTAGTATTTTATTTATTTTTTAAGCTATTGTAAATGAGATTGCTGTCATGATTTGATCCTCAGCTAGATTATTGTTTGTATATAGAAACACTACTTATTTCTGTATGTTAATTTTGTATGCTGAATCTTTACTGAATTCATTTATCAAATCTCAGAGGTTTCTGGTAGAGTCTTTAAAGGTTTCTAGATGTAAGATTTTATCAATGAGCAGGGATAATTTGACTACCTCTTTTTCAGTTTAGATGCCTTTTATATATTTATTTATTTTTTCTCTTGCTTCATTGCTCTGGTGAGGACTCCAGTACTGTGTGGAATAGGAGTGTGAAAGTTGGCATCCTTGTCTTGTTCCAGTTCTTACAGGAAATAGTTTTAGGAGGATTGGTATGATTCTTTGTATGTTTGGTAGAATTCAGCTATGAATTCACTGGTCCTGGGCTCTTTTGGGTGGTAGATTTTTTTTTTTTTTAATTACTGATTCAATCTCTTTACTCATTATTGGTCTGTTCAGGAGTTTTATTTATTCTTGGTTCAATCTTAGGAGGTTGTATGTTTCCAGGAATTTGTCCATCTTCTCCAGATTTTCTAGTTCGTGAGTGTACAGTTGCTCATAATAGTCTCTGATGATCTTTTGCATGTCTGTCATATTAGTTGTAATGTCTGTGTTTTCATATCTGATTGTGTCTATTTGAATCTTCTCTCTTCTTGGTTAGTCTAGTTAGTATAATAGCTTATCCATTTTTAAAACACTTTCTGAGAACCAGCTTTTATTTTTGTTAATCCTTTGCGTTGTTTTTTGGTTTCTATTTCATTTAGCTCTGCTCTGATCTTTATTTCTTTTCTTCTGCTAATTTTGGCTTTGGTTTGTTCTTGTTTTCCTAGTTCCTTAAGGTGTGACATTAAGTTGTTAATTTGTGATCTTTCTTCTTTTTTGATATAGGCATTTAATGCTGCAAACTTCCCTCTTAGCACTGTTTTTGCTATATCCCACAGGTTTGGATCCTTACTATTGTGTTACATTTTTGTGTTCTTTCAAATGGGGAACTCATGTCCTTTAGTTCTACAAAGCGTTCATAAGTTATTTTCTTGAAAATTTTCTATCATCGTTTTCTATATTCTCAGATTACTATCGGTTGGATTTTATACTTTATGGATTATGTCACATATATGTGTATATATGTATATATGCATTTACATATTTGTTATCTTAGGCAGTCTCTCTTATTGCCATTTGCCTCATCTTTTTATTGTATTTCCCAATATTTTTATTACTTGACTTTTCTAAATCTTAAAATATTATTTTGGCAGTTTTAAACTAGTAAGAGTTCTTAGTATTTACTAATTATTTCCTTATAGCCTGTTATTTTTGGAAAATAATACCTTTTATTTCTAATTATAATATGATTTCATTGACTTTTTTTTTCTGTTGACTACATTTTCACTATTTTTGCTGAATTATTTCTTCCTCTATGTCTCTCTCTTTTATGTTGAATAGTTCTTTAATATCTATTGACCCTTGCCTGTTTGCTCATGTTTATTAATACCTCTTAAAAGGCTGGCTTTATCATTAAATATTATATCACTGTCTGGCAATCAGGATACTAATGAATGTTTTAATTTGAGGAGGTATGTCTGGGAAATTAGTCTGTGATCTTTAATCTTAGGTGGTTTGGTTTCTTCAGAAAATGATTCCATAAAAATTTGTGATAGGCAGAGTATAATTTGTTTGTTTAAATTAAATAAGGCACTCTAAATGGTGAAGTAATATGCCAAAACAATGCTTTGTTTTTAAAGTTGTAGTCAACATATTATTTTCACTGGTTATTCCTAGTTGCTAATTTGTAAATGGAAAGACAATATTACATGTGCCACTTTTTATATGTCTGCTGTAACATTGTCTCTTTTAGGATTTCACATGACAGGTTTTGGGAGTAACACAAGGATGGACACTATCTACAACTTTCTCCTATCCCACAGGTCCTGGCCCCCTGTCAAATCATCCATTAATTCCAGTGGCATAATAAAAACACGTGTAAGATACATACATTTTTAGGATCAGAAATTGTTTTTATTTTATTTACTTATTTTTTCAAAAGCTGGTGATACCCTTTAGTTTTCATTAAGAATTACAAATGTCTTAGAGGTTTCAAGAAGTATAGAGTTTTTTTTTCCAGTAGATTATAATATCTTCTCTAATGCAGTGAGTATTTTTACAGATATGCCTTTTCTTAATCTTCCATAGAATAGCCATTTACTCCCAGAGTTTTCTTGTTTTATCTAGGAAATGTTACATGCTATGCCAGCTATATATTTTCTCTGTATTCCAATAAATTTTCCTTCTGCATTTCTGTTCACTTCTGTGGTGTTCAAACTCTAGTGTGGAGATCATTTTAGCTCTGTTTACTTTTTTCTTAGCTCAATATCACCTTTTTGTTATTTCAAGGATAATTTTCCTATTTTACTTATAATTCATTGCCATTAAAATATTCCACAAAAGGGAACCTCGGTAATTCAATAAACCGAGATATTTTAGAAATGTTTTTAAATGTTATTTTATTTTCTGGTTGGAAATATAAAAATATATAGAAACAAATCTTATTTTCTTAATGTTTAATGTTTTAAAGTATACTAAGAAGTACCTATGGGCTTATATCTGTTGACATTTTATCAGTATATTTATGTTCCTCTCACAGCATTGCAATCACCATTGAACTTATCTAGTACTAAGTTTGTATTTGAAATCCCTTTACATGAGATGAATCCTAATAATAAGGTCACAAAAACTCAGGTATGTATAAAGAAGTGATACAGTTTACAATTCTTTTCATGATTATGAATTTTAGTTTGTTAAGTTGATTATTAATAAGCATGAGTCATATGAACTATTCCCTATGATTGATTTCTCCCCAATTGTTTATGCTATTTGAAGCAAGAATACTGGTGTTTTTAGAAAACTTACATATAAAATTTCTCAGGAGTAATTTTCAAAATGTACAAATACATATACAGCTATTTATAAATGCATATATGCATATAATTAATAAGAATATTAAAATAATTTTAATATAATTAAATTATCCCATTCTCCTTATACAAATAGAAGCTATAATTTAAATTAATATGAAATATATTCCATAGATAAAAGAAAATGTGCTAGGAGGCAATAATAAATCTGAATAATAATAATAGTAAAGTAGCTTCTATATTAAGTTACTATTTTTTTCTTATGGGATATCTCTGCCTCTCTTCTAATTAGGAAGGAAAACAGAGAGACGTGCAAAAAAAGAAGTTCAGGACACATTATAGAAATTTGTTTTTGCACTGCCCCTTTTTGTCTTATATATCGCTATACCTGTAACCAATTTTGAACCTTTGAAGAAAATTATATGGAGAGAATATTTAGCATTGCTTTAATAAAACATAGCAGAATGCTATATAAAATTATAGTTAGAGATCAATGAAGGATCTACTGAAATTAAAATGTGACTGTTTAGAGTATCAAAAGTCAAGAAAACTTCTACTTCAAATAGAACTTCAAGAATACAAAGACCTTATATGTTGGACTAGAAAGGCAACTTTAATTAACTGAATTTAATGGATTTCAGATAAAAACAATACCTTCATAAATGTAGATTATTTTATGTCATTGAAATTTTATTCAATCGATGTAAGCAAAGAAGATCTAGACATCAATAGCATTCTCTCTTTTGAGGAGAAAGGGCGACATTGGCCCCATGGAGAAAAAAATGTGACTCTAATCTTCTACTTAAACTTCCCGTGAATGATATTTGCAGTCATAATATATAAGATATATGGTACAGAGAAGACGTAATGTGTTTATGGAAGGTTAATTTGACAGAAGGTTTAAGGATTTTGAAATAAAGAAATAAAACTCATTTTACATACTGGGTAATTAATGGGTACTGTCTAAAGTAGAGAGAATAAGAAAAACAAGAGGTATATATATAGTTTGCTTAAAATTACCAAGTGACTAATGGAAGAATTAAAAAATATGAATTTCCAAAATAGGAAGTGGAGCGAGGAGTATAGGTAGTACCAATGAGCTGCATCTTCATCTTTCCTAGTCGGCAGTCAAAAGACAGTATCTGAAGCTGATAAACCATAAAATACTCATGCTGCAGGCAGATAATGGCCCCAAAGATGCTTAAGTATTAATCTCCAAAATTTGTGAATACATGACCTTATATCACAAAAGATACTTTGCTGATGTAATTATGGTAAAGGACTCGGAGAAGGGAAGATTTTCCTGAATTATCTAGGTGGCCCCAATCTAATAACATGAGTGGTTAAAAGCAGAGAACCTTTTCTAACTGTGCTCAGAGGGAGATGTGATGACAGAAGTGTCAGAGTGATGCAGTGTTCAACAAAGAGGAAGAAGGCCACCAACTGAGGAATGCAGCTGACCTCTAGAAACTAGAAAAGGCTGTGAAATGGGCTCTTTCCTAGAGCTTTCAGGAAGGAACACAGTTCCTGCTAACACGTTGATCTTAGCCAAATGATACTTGCGTTGGACTTCTAATCTACAGAAATGTGATATATAATAATATATTTGTGTTTTCTAAAGTCCGTATGTTTGTGGTAATCTGTTATGGCATCTATAAAAAACTAATATAAGCCATATTGGTGTCACATTTAGATAAAAACTCAAATCACAATTGGCTAAAATTGGTTGCTTCTGGGAAGCAGAACTTTTGATGAAGAGGAATTTGGTGGGACAACTGCTTTTAAACAAGCATTTTGAACTTTTTGTGTAAGCTGCATACATATGTGATTTTGGCAAAAATATAAAGAAAAAAACACTAAACATACTGAACAAATTGATCAATGTTTCTTTATAGATAACTGTATCAGTTCCCTTCTCAGAATTATAAGATAGAGAAGGTAGATAGTATTTTGGAAGTATAATAGCTTTTCCTCATTTTAAAATGACAAAAATTAAGCTTCAAATGGCTGGTATGATTTTGTGCTCACCTTCTGTATTGAAACATGTTTTCTTTAGAATGCGTAAATTAACCTTTTATAGTTAGGATATACCAGTATTAGAGCTAAATAGATGCAGTACTTCAAGGCTTGGGAATAAAATGTGGTGATAATTGTACGACTCATTCTGTAGTCTTCAAGTATTTGAAGAGTAAAGTTAATGAAAAAACCTGGTTGATAGTTGTATTTTAATAGCAGGTTACATTAGAAAGATGAGTCTGCATGCAAGTCAGGACCATAATGTTCAAATTTACTAAAATGTTTCAAAGATAGTGCAGAGAATTTCTGATAGCTTTCACCCAACTTAACCTAACGTTACTTTACACAACCCTAGGGCATTTTTTTAAAATGAGAAATTAACATTAGTACAACATTATTGACTAAACAACAGACTCTATTCAGAAATCAATGGTTTCTCACTAATGTCCATTTACTGTCCTGGGGTCCAACCAGGATAGCACATTGCATTTAGTCTCATCCAACCTGTGACAGGCTCTCAATCTTGCTTATTTTTTATTATCTTGATGGTTTTAAAGAGTATTTGTCCAGCATTTTTTGAAAATATCTGTTAATTTGAGATTGTCTGATGTTTTTCACCTGATTAGACTGAGTTTTTATTTTCCATGGGTTTTGAAGAAGAATGTTACTGAGGTGAAATAATTTTTTTTTCACATCATATAAAGGAATACATGATATGAAAATGACTAATTACTGGTGATGTCTGCTAGGTTTCTCCACTGTGAAGTTACTGTTTTTCACTTTCCATACTCTATCCTTTAGAAGTGTGTGATCAATTTTAGCCTACAATCAAGTGGCAGGAGGTTAAGCTCTACTTATATATTACATATATTACTTGGAAATTTTCTTTAAAAGAGATTATTTCCTCTCCCTATTTATTTATTTTATTACATATCAGCATGAACACACATATATTTATTTTTATACTTTCAGTTATAATTTAATATTATATTATTTATTTTGTTGCTGAAATTGTTTCTGCTTTAGCCATTATAAGCTCTTTTATGTTGATCCTTTGACAGGCTACCATCATTGTGATTTTGAAGTGTTTTCTTAGTTAGTGGTACTACCAAATGTTCCAGGCTCATCTTTTTTTTTACTTGCTCCAGCTCTAAAATCAACATTTCTCCAAGATCCCTTAGTGCTTTTTATTGTAGAATGATATTTAGAAATCAAGGTCTAAGTACTGTGTATACGAGTTGCTACTGCAGTGTCACAGGTTCTAGGCCCTTTCAACAAATAGAGTCAGGAAATATGTGTATACATACTAATCCACATATACACATGTACTTATAATTATCTATATGTCTCTCTCTCTCTCTCTCTCTCTCCATACATCCATCTAACTAACACCAGTTCAGACTGATATCTCTAATCTAGCACCACAATGTCCATTCCCATCTTTCTCTCTTACTCATTTTTGACTAATTTCTCTGACAACGAGAAATCTGCCTCTCATTTTTTACACTTTATTTACTTATTTTAATCCTAATTTCAAGTAAAGAAGTTTCAGAATTTCTTAACTGTAGCCTGTTAAAATTGCTGACACCTTTATCACCTAGAGTACATTATTCATACACAATTGTTACTCTTTAGCCTTGTAGCTTTCAGTCAAAAACACAGTTTTTCAAAGTTACTGAGGTCAATTTCTCCCTACCCTAACTACGTTCAGTGAGGTTATTTCACACATTTGTAATACAGTGTATCAACATTCCAAGACGGATTACAGACTGTGATGCACTGTATTACAGCTGGATTGATTGTTTTTGATTTACATACATTTATGTTCATGTAAGATCTTTGGGTTTTGAAAAATGCATGGAATAATGTGTCTACCACTTCATTGCCATAGAGAACAGTTTCATCAGACTAAAAACCCCTTTGTCTAATATCATTTTAAAGCATTTTATCTATGATTAATCATTTGAATTTATACATAGGCTCATCAAATTGAGATGGTAATACAACTAAACTTTATTTTGCATGCTATAATTTTGAACTTTTTTTTTTTGTCTTTTTGTGTGTGTGAGCAGAATCTTGTTTTATATAATATTACCAAACACGATGTGACATGGACTTTGGATCTTAGTAATACTGGCAAACTTTTCAAAGATGGCACATTCAAGTTCAGTGTACTGAATGGGATTATACGACCAAATGCAAAGTATAATGTTTCCATAAATTTCTGTCCAAGTAAGATCTTTTCTCCTATATTTGTGGTTATACTTTCAATTTATCCTCCATATATGACATTGTTTTATTATGTATACAGAAATTTAGATTATTTATTTGTTTCTTTTAATTTGAATAATTATAAATAATACAATTTTATTAATCTATTTTTGAATGTTACGTTACTTAATTGACGAAGTTGGTATATATTCAAGGTGTACAATGTGAGGATTAGATGTATGTATACATTGTGTAATAATTGCCACAATGAAATTACTTAATATATCCATCATCACCCATGTTGTACATTAGATCCCCAGAAACTTGTTCATCTTATATCTGAAAGTGTGTACCCTTTGATCACCATCTCCCCATTTCCCCCACTCCCAAGCCCGTAGAAGACAATGCCCTACACTCTGCTTCCATGAGTTTGACTTTTTAGATTCCACATGAATGAGATTATACAGTAATTGTCTTTCAGTGTCTGACTTATTTTACTTACAATAATATCCTCTAGGTTCAACCTTTTTTTTTTTTTTTTTTTGCAAAGGGCAGAATTTTCCTCTTTCGTATGAATGAATAGTAGTCTATTGTGTATACATACATCACAATTTATTTATCCACTCATCCATCAATGGACACTCTTATAATCTGGCTATTGTGAATATTGCTGCAATAAATATAGGAGTGCAGATATTTGAGATACTGATTTCATTTCCTTTGAGATTACCAGATCATATGGTGGTTCTATTTTTAATTTTTTGAGGAATGGTCTCAGAATTCTGCTTATCACACTCAGCCACTATAGTGCAATGTAATCTGTTTTTCATTTTATTAGACTTATAAAATACCCAAATTACGAGGACACTAAGTTTTACACATATGGTAAGCTAGATAAAATACCCGCAACTGGCTCAGTTATCAGTAGAAGTTCAGGCAGGGTAAGAATCTGTTATAGCTTTTAAGCTTATTAGAGAGTTCCTTGAGCACTGTGCTCTCTCCCTCTCAATAATGTTCTATTAGCACTGTGTTGCATTAACTTGATGTTCTGCTATATCTATTAGCATGGCATTGTATAATCATTTTAGCTTTGTGTGTGAGAAACATCTCATAGCACATTATGATTAGTAGGTTTAAAAATGTTTAATCTTTTTACTACGTCTCTTTAAATCTCTGAAAATATGATAGAAAATATCAACTATTCTTTGCATTGTGAAATTTGTTTAGTAAAAATAAGTTTTATTATGTATTTCTCTAGTTTCTTCTCCATTTCTACCATATTCGAGTTCGAAAGAGCTAGCACAAAGGCTATTCCAGCTGAACCTACCATCCATATTTCTGTTCAGAACTTCTCTTTTATGTCCCTGTCAATATTTTTACTCAGACAAAATGCACTGGACTGGTCAATCTAGAAGGAAATAAGAAACATTTCCTTTTGACTTTTCGTTTAATATGGGACGGGGCCCTATCAGTCAAATCTATGGTTTCCTTTATTAGGCTCCCAACCTTACTCTTTTGTTGTTTTGTTTTTGTTGTTGTTCTTGTTGTTGTTGTTATTGTTGGAGATGGAGTCTCACCCTGTTTCCCAGGCTGGAGTACAGTGGTGCAATCTCAGCTCACTGCAACCTTCACTTCCTGGGTTCCAATGATTTTTCTGCCTCACGCTCCCAAGTAGCTGGGACTAGAGGCGCGCCCTACCACGCCTGGTCAATACAACCTAACTCTTAAGAATTAAACATGCTTAAAATGCCTTTAGAAATTACATCTCAGATGAGAGAGAAAATACTCTCAGCTTAAAAAGGGGTATGGTTGAATCTCCAATAGTCTGAGGTTATACAAAGAATCTCCTTCTCTATCACCCCAGAACCCTTTAAGAGGTCTGAAATTCTGAAATAATCAGAATTCAATAAGTCTTAAAACATTCCCTAACTCTGAAATTATTTTTTCTCCCCAAAATAAGTTTAACAACATCAAATTTATGAAATGAAACCATGATTTCCCTATAGATTTGTAATGTTTTAAATACATATATTCTCTTATAGCTTATTTTATCAGCTCAAACTATACGTAATTTTTTTTTAAATTTTTCACATAGTCTTTCCAGTACTCATTTGTCATTATTAGTAGGGAGCCCATTATTTTTCTGTCCCTCCTCTCCTTTCCTCTCCAGCTGCCTCCCTTTTTCCAAGAACCCTAGACTACTTACTTGATCAGGTAAAGGGCTTATTTGATTAAGTAATGGCCTTCAGTACAGAGAGCGCTAGTATGGCTGATGATTTCAATGAGTCCATTGCTTTTGCTTCTAGCACTAAGTGTCACTTTTGAACATGGTCTTGCATCACCCAGTGCACTGTCATTTTCTGCTCTGAAGATACCCTTGATGGCCCCAATCTTTGCTAAAGTACACTGGTGTCTCATTGGGAGGTTCTAAGATATCAGCTTGAAATCACAATCACTGAGTCACTCTTTTCTCTCTGTCACACACTATGCTTGGAGATTTTGGTGTGAAAGGGTATTGATTACTTGCTGTGATGGAAAAACTGTCCTCAGAAACTAGCTTTCAGCTTCCCGTGTTGAGCCCTGTTCTCTAATGCAAACTACCTTTTCTCTTACTAAGCTATGGCATGGGAATTTCCTGTCCTTTCCTACCAGGTAAAATTGGCCAGTCAACCCTGGTAGTATTTCTTAAACTTAAAAATCTGGGATACAGCACATTCCTTTCATCTCAGGACTTCCTTTTCTCAGTAGTCCCCTGGGATCCTTATGGCAATGGTCTAACCTCATCTTCATACTGCATATTCTAAAGGTCTGGGAAGCTTCTTTTAAAACACAGAGAATAATTTTTTTTAAATGTTCTATTGCACTGCTTTCTCAGGGTATATTTATTTTCCCCAAATTATGAAAATCTACATTAAAGAGACTTGCTCCATTTCTAGTCGAGCTGTATTTTAAAACAGTTTTCTTTCAACAGAACCTCATTACGTGTCTTAAGTTCTTCAGCAAGCTAAATCTAATTTCTGGGTAATTTATTCTGCCCCATTAAGTTGTAACATCATTGTACATTTTGAAATTTAGTAATGTTTATGTTTCAGCTATGTAAATTTTTTTGTGTTTTAACTGATTTAAAATACCCTTAAAATTTTGTTTTTCATTAGATTGTCCTGGAAGATACACAGCAGATATTCCTATGTTTTTGAATGATATTCCTGTTTGCTATAAAATGTTATGTCTTACTGGAGAAGTAAAATCACCAGAATTATTGTTTGACCCTCCATTTATATTTTTCACTCCTGTTCCTTTGGATGTAACAACTATGATGGATATTAACATTTTACCTCAAAACTATTTCAGGTAAATAATGTGAATTTACCACATTTTCTTTATGTGCTTTTTTGTTTGTGTCTGTGTTATATGAGAATTATATAAGAATGGCTTGTGTCTATAGTTGAAAAGAACTATTAAAATATTTAACTGTATATTACAATTTAACAAAAAACAAAAAATCTTAATTATCTCACAGTCATTGAATTTTCTTGTAATTTTTTTTTTTTTTTTTTTTTTTTTTTTTTTTGCTGTGTCTCTCTTCATGGAGTAGTAAGCAAGCCTAAAAATTCAGTATGTTAGTTTTCTGGTGCTATGTGAAAAATTATCACAAGTGTGGTGCCTTAAAACATGCATTTGATATCTCAAACAACATGAATTTGTTTATTATCTTGCAGTTTCTCTGACTTAGTAGTCCAGCTGGCTTAGCTGCATCCTCTGCTGAGTGTCTCAATAAGCAGAAGTCAAGGTGTTGGCTGGAGTGGCACTTTCACTTGAAGCTCAGTCTTCCTCCGAGCTTTCAAGTTGTTGACAGAATTAATTTCATGGTCTTTATAGAACTAAAGCATCATTTTTTTGCCTAGGGACACACTCAGTCCACCCTCAAGTCCTAGGCATGTGGTCACATCCTCACAACATGGTGTACAACTAATTCAAGGCCAAAAGTATACCATCTTTCAGATTTCTCTACTTCTGACTTTCAAACCCTCTTTTGTGATCTCAATTGATTATGTCAGACCCATCCATGACAATCTCCCTCTTGCTTTATTCAAAGTCAATTAATTAGAGACTTAATTACAGTTGAAAGTGTATATATATATATATATATATATAGGCTATGTTGTTTATTGTAGAGTGTTTAGCAACATCCATAGCCTCTACCCAATAGTGTTCCTCCCTATGATGTTACAAAAAATATATATCTCTACACATGGCTACATATCTCCTGGGGAGCAAAATCACCCTCAGCTGAGAAGCACCAAAGTGAAATGATAGGAAGAGATATAACAGCATAACCAAAATAAAGCTGGGTAGTAGTATTAATTTCAAATGCAATAACCTCTATAGGTAAAGTGTGTTTTTAAGATATAAAAGTCATCAGATAATTATAAAAGATTAAATTCACCTGAAAGCCAACAGAATTCTAAAGTTCTGTGCATAATTAAAATAGTCTTAAAATGTGTAACCTCCAAATGAAAATTGGGAAAATTTGACTAGTCCTTCATAACTCTGGGATGTTAAAACATGTATCAGAAGTGTTGATGAGTCCAGAGACAAGATATTTGAACAGTATTTGTAACAAGCTTCATTCATTTAACATGTATAAATTGCACCTTACAATTAGAGAATACACATTTTTAAATGAATCATGAGACATTTATAGAAATTGACAATGTATGATTCTATAGTTACAATTCATGTCTCCAAAATGTTTAAAAGGTTGACATAATATAGACTATGTTCTCCAAAAATAAATATAATTAACTAAAAGTCAATAAAGAAAAGACAACGAAATCCACCATGAGTTAGAAAATGTTAAAAAAAAATTCTACAGAGTAAAAGAAGGAATTATACTGAATTTCACAAATAAATAATAATTAAAATACTAGATTCCAAATCTTGAAAGCATTCACTAAGAATCATGAGTGTATAAGACAATCAAGTACTATAAACATCATCTGGACATTAGAGCTGAAAACTAAATTTAAAACAGCTACTGGGACTTTTGCTACTTTCTTTAGATAAAGAATTAGGCTGGCACCATTGTTTACTTTATCTGTTTTATTAAATAAACATCAAAATTTCAGTGACTGAAGAAAAAGCCTTAATAAAGTACAGTAAAATTATCCATGCTTGGAAATATATAACCTTAAATACTGATATTAGGAAAGAAAAAAGATTGGAAATTTTAAACATCCAACTTTATAAGTAAGATTACAAATAATAGTCTCTTAGACTAACCTATGGAGTGTAGAAGGTGAGCTAAAATTATACACAGTAGAAATTAAAGGAGTATAAAAATATATACAAAACAGAAACTCAGTGGAGCCAAGTTTCTCCTTTGAAAGAGGAATACAATGGGTACTAATACAGTGAGGTTGACAAGGAACAAAACAGAGAAGGGACAGTTAAATAATATTAGAAATAAGGAAGCATAACCATAAATCCAAAGAAAAAATGAGATAATCAAAATACTATAAAGAGGTCTATTCCAATACATGTGAAAACTTAAATTAAATATGAAAGTTGTAGAAGTATATAATTTACTAAAAATATACTTGGAATAAGTAGAAAGCCTTTGGGTTAATACTTGAAACTTCACAAGAAAACATCCTCTGATGATTTTATAGTCAAGTTTTACTGAACTTTCAGGAAAGAGATTTATCAAACTATAGAATAATAATAATGTGCCCTAATTTGTTTTATGATCTCAGAAATTTCTTTTATGAAATCAGGAAATGACAGTATAGGAAAGCTGAATTATTGGCGGAACTGTGTTATGAGAACATACATATAATTATCCTTAAAGAATCTGTGAATACTTTGGGAGGCCAAGGCGGGCGGATCACGAGGTCACGAGATGGAGACCATTTTGGCTAACATGGTGAAACCCCGTCTCTAGTAAAAATATTAAAAATAATTAGCCAGGCGTGGTGGCACATGCCTGTAATCCCAGCTACCTGGGAGGCTGAGGCAGGAGAATCGCTTGAACCCGGGAGGCAGAGGTTGCAGTGAGCCAAGATTGCACCACTGCACTCCAGCCTGGGCAACAGAGCAAGACTCCATCTCAAAAAAAAAAAAAAAGAATCAAACAACGTGTATGTAAGATAGATCATGACCAACTTGTTTGTATTCCAGTATTTCAAGGCTTGTCTATCATCAAAAAATCTAAAATGTTGTTAAAGAGAATAATGATATGATCATTTTCATACATTGAGAATAAAGGCATTTGATACAATTTTTAAATCATTCATGGAAAAACTCTCAACAAACAGTAATAAAATAGATATTCTTTAATTGTTCAATGTTCTTATCATAAGCCTAGAGCAAATATCATTATTGAAACTGGAATATACATGAATTACCTTTTAACAACGGAAACGTGAACCATGCTTATTATCACTGCTTCCCTAAAGCATTTTAATAGAGAACCTAGCATATGGCAGGGGGATAAGAAAAACAAAATGTGTGAGGATTAGGAAATAAAACTCAAAACTGTCATTATCTGTATGTTAGATTATTTTTTCATATAGAAAATTCAAAGAATCTACAAGGAGATTTTTTAAAACTAGGAAGATCACTTATCAGAATAGGCAAATGTAACTTAAATATTTAAAATTCAATATAATTTCAGCATACAATATATAGAGCACATAACTTTAAATTACTACTTATAATAGCATCAAAAAATTAAAATATAATAGATAAATAGATAATAGATTAAAAGATAATAGATAAGAGATAAAGATAATAGATAAAGATACGAATGAACTGTATGGAACTGTATAAAGAAAATTATAAAACTCAAGTTAAATACATCTGTATTTAAATAAATAAATAATAAACTCAAATAAATACATCAGTATTCATGGATTAGAATGTTCAATGCTGTAAAAAAAGTTTTCCACAGATAAATTTACATATTTCATGTGACTTCAATAAAAAATCAACTAAAGTTTTCATAGAGATTGAAAAGTAAAATTTTAGTTTTATATGGAAGAGTCAAGGATCAAGAATAGCTAATTTCCCCAAGAGGAAGAAGAAGAAGATGGGAAGTGCTTGCTATAGGGAACAACAAGACTAAACCAATATCATAGTGGTACAGGGGTAGATAAATTGACCAAGGAATAAAATAGCCTCAAAAAAGTTTCATAGATGAATAGTTACTGGATTTATGATGAAGATGTTATTGAAGTTCTTTGGAGATAAAAGTTATTATTCAGTAAATGATGGAATGATTGAATACCTGTATGAAATATTCCAAATTGTATCTCTGCTTAACACAATTCACAAAAATTCATTACAAATGTTTTAAAAGCTTAACTATGAAAGGCCAAATGTAGAATCTAAGTATTAAAAACATTTAAGTATTAATATATACAAATATATATTTGTATTACAAACAAATAAGTAATTAAAAACATTTAAGTCTCATGTCCTTTTAACATTTCAAAACCCATCATGTCTTCCCAACAGTCTCCCAAAGTCTTAACTCATTCCAGCATAAACTCAAAAGTCCAAGTCCAAAGTCTCATCTGAGACAAGGCAAGTCCCTTCCACATATGAGCCTGTAAAATGTAAAACAACATAGTCACTTTTAAGATACAATGAGGGTACAAGCACTGGGTAAATGTCTCGATTCCAAATAGGAGAAATTGGACAAAACAAAGGGGCCACAGGCCCCATGCAAGTCTGAAACCTGGCAGGGCAGTCATTAAATCTTAAAGCTCCAAAATGATCTCCTTTGACTCTATGTCTCACATCCAAGGCATGCTGATGCAAGGGGTGAGATCCCAAGCCCTTGGGCAGCTCTGCCCCTATGAGTCTGGAGGGTATAGCTGTTGTGGCTGCCTTCACAGGCTGATGTTGAGTGCGTGCAACTTTTCAAGGCACATGGTGCAAGTTGTCGGTGGATCTACTTTTCTGGGGTCTGCAGGATGGTGGCCCTCTTCTCATAGCTCAACTAGGCAGTGTCCCAGTAGAGACTCTGTGTGGCATATACAACCCTACATTTCCCTTCTGCACTGCTCTAGCAGAGGTTCTCCATGAGGGCTGTGCCCCGTAACAGACTTCAACCTGGATATCCAGGTGTTTCCATACATCCTCTGAGCAGAGGTTCCCAAAGCTCAACTCTTGTCTTCTGTGCACCTGCAGGCCCAATACGATGTGGAAGCCACCAAGGCTTGGGGTTTGCATCTTCTGAAGCAACGACCTGAGCTGTACCTTGGCCCCTTTTAGCCACAGCTAGAGCTGGAGCAGCTGGGACACAGGGTACGAAGCCCTGAAGCTTCACAGAGCAACAGGGCTCTGAACCCAGCCCAAAAAGCCATTTTTCCCTCTTAGGCCTCTGGGCCTGTGATGGGAGGGGCTGTTATGAAGATCTATGACATGTCCTGGAGACATTTTCCCCATTGTCTTGGCTCCTCATTATTTATGCAAATGTTGGCAGCTGGCTTGAATCTCTCTTCAGAAAAATGCTATCTTCTTTTCTACCACATGGTCAGGCTGCAAATTTTCCAAACCTGTATGCTCTGATTCCCTTTGAAACATTAGTTCCAATTTTAAACCATCTTTGTGTATGCATACAACTGAATGCTTTCAGAATAAGCCTGGTTAAAACTTAAATTCTTTGCTGCTTAGAAATTTATTCCACCAGATACCCTAAATCATCTGCGTCAAATTCAAATTTCCACAGATCTCTAGGGCAAGGGCGACATCACACCAGTCTCTTTGCTAAAGCATAGCACAAGTGATCTTTACTCCAGTTCCCAATAAGTTCCTCACCTCTATCTGAGACCACTTCAGCCTGGACTTCCTTGTCCAGATCACTATCATCATTTTGGTCAAAACCATTCAACAAGACTCTAGAAAGTTCCAAATTTTCACTCATCTTCCTGTCTTCTTCTGAGCCCTCCAAACTATTTTAAACTCTGCCAGTTGCCCAGTTCCAAAGTCAGTTCCACATTCTCAAGTATCTTATAGTAATGCCCCACTACCTTGGTAGCAATTCTATTATTTTTTATTTCTTTTTCAGTTTGTTATCTGTTGGCATATAGAAATGCTACTGATTTTTTATGTTTACTTTGTACCCTGCAACTTTACTGAGTTGATCAGTTCTAATAGTTTTCTTGCAGAATCTTTTTCAAATATAAGTTCAAATAATCTACAAACAAGGATATTGTACTTCTTCATTTCAAATTTGGATGCCCTTTATATCTTTCTCTTGTCTGATTGCTCTGTCTAGAAATTCCATTACTATGTTGAATGAGAGTAGTGAAAGTGAGCATCCTTGTTGTGTTCTAAATCTTAGAAGACATTTTTCAGTTTTTCTCCATTCTATGTGATATTAGCTGTTGGTCTGTCCTACATCACTTTTATCCTGCTGAGGTATGTTTCTCCTGTCCCCAGTGTTTTGAGGGTTTTTGTCATGAAGGGGTAATGAAATTTGTCAACTTGGTGTTCTACTGTGCTGTGGCTTTGCTGGTACCTCAGGTGCAAGACAAAGTCTCCTTTAATTTTTCTTCTGCTTTTCACAAGCAGAAGGTTTTGCTCCATAGCCACCACAGCTGGTAATGTGCTGAACCTTACCTGAAGCCAGCAATTCTCAGAGGGTCACCCAAGGCCCTCAATGTAGTACCTGGGTATTGCTGCTGGTTATTCAGGGTTCAAGGGGGCTCTTCAGTTAACAGGTGATGAATGCTGCCAGGACTGAGTACTTACTGATTCCATGGGGCTGGCTCAAAATGTCATTTACTTTGTTAGGTAATATTCAACATCATCAAAACTTTGGGATTTGCGGTTCCTTTAAGACCTTATCTTATAAATAGGCACTAACCTTTGTTGTTTAAACAGGAAATAGTAGTGGCTTCAATTAAATTGTGCTAGAAAGTGGTTTTAAGTCAATAATCATTTTCTAATATATGAATTAATTTCTTAATTTTTCAACTTTGGAATTAATGTACAAAGGTATCAATTTAAAAGCTACTTCAACTCAAAAGTTGAGTCTTGCTAAATATGGTATAATGAAATGAATATGAGAGGTACTGAAGAAATAATGTAATGCAGTGTCCAGGTTATGCATATGTAATAGAATCAACAGCATTAATCACTTATCCAAAGATGAGTTAATTAGCTAAGTAACACCTGAATTATTTTCAGACTGGATTTATAAATTACTTTCCATGTTTTTATCCAAGGTGGTATATAGGTTTAACTAATACAATTTTAGATCTTTTTTTTTATTATTAGCTAAATAATTCTCACACTGATGAAAATAGCAAGGATATATAATTCCCATTTGATGATACCTCTTATCTTCCATAGATATGTAAGTTCTTACATATGTAAGTAAACAAAGTAATATGATTAAATATTTATTGATCACTAAAAATAATAAGTAGTAATTCAATTTTAAAGTGAATGCTATTAATACATATTATTAAAAATAAACACCTTGGATTGGCTATAAAAATTATAAATTTATAATTAAGTATGTCAACATTAAGTGGAATTTTTGAATGGTAGTGATTGAAAAACATTCATAGTATATGTATATATGCACTTAATGGTATCCAAATTTTCAAATATCTACCTACATGTATATGCATCTGTTAATATTATTTAGTCTATATGCATTAAATTTGTAGCTATTAAAGTGATAACTTTTGGTAAATCTTCATCAGAATACATTTAAAAACAGTAATTTATATCATGATGCTGATTAAGAAATACTGTGTTTAATCAGGTGTCACATGCCTTTTTAATCCTTATAGAACAAAAGGAACATTTGATCATCTCAAGTGGTTCTTAGTTATCATCCATCTTATATTGTGATCAGAAAATAAGAGATGATACAAAGATATCTTTAGTAATTAGGCACATGATTACAAATATTTCTTATTTTAATTTTCTTGAGGATTCAAAAAAAATGAAATATACATTTAAAGCCAGTTACTTGCAGGTATTTTGAGCTAATGAAACTTTTTTTTTAATTTTAAGCAGAAATTCAACTGTATGTGTCCAGATTCCCACAGTAAGGCTTCTTGATGGCGAGGAGATTCACCCTCTTTCCGTGAAATTTCCAAAAGGCAGAGTCATCCCAGGCTCTCACAGTGGAATTAATAATAAGCTCACTTGCCACCTCAGTTTCAAGTCATCTAAACCTGTGTCATTTTTTACCGATCTTCTTTTCTGTGATGACAGAAAAAACTGGTAAGATATCTAAATGTAGGTTATTTTGTATCTGACATTAAAGAATAATGTATTTATATTTTACACCATGGTAAAATGTTAAAAAGAGAGGGATCTAATATCTAATACCTTAGACATTAAGATTATTTCTAAAGTTCCAAATGTAAGTGTGCTCTCACAAAAAGCAGCATAATAGTGGCTACCAATTTAGACTCTGGAGCTAGACTGCTTGGGGTCAAATCCAGGCTTTGTTAACATTACTTTTGAGAAGCTCAGTTTCCTCATCTGTGAAATGGAGCTAATAGAAGAACCTGTCCCATCTGTCATCATGAAAAGTACAGTGAGTTAGTAATTATTGAGCAACTGGACAGGAAATAACCCAAAGGAAATGCTAAATAAGTGTCAACTGAAAGTTGAAAGTGAGAAATATCAACATAATGATTTCCCTGCAATATAGCTTTGTTACTCCGTCTCGCTCTGTCGCTCAGGCTGGAGTGCAGTGGCCAGATCTCAGCTCACTACAAGCTCTGCCTTCCGGGTTTACGCCATTCTCCTGCCTCAGCCTCTGGAGTAGCTGGGACTACAGGCGCCCACCACCTCGCCCGGCTAGATTTTTTATATTTTTTAGTAGAGACGGGGTTTCACCGTGTTAGCCAGGATGGTCTCGATCTCCTGACCTCGTGATCCGCCCGTCTCGGCCTCCCAAAGTGCTGGGATTACAGGCTTGAGCCACCGCGCCCCGCCCCAGGAGATTTCAAATACACCTTGGTGAAATATTTCTGGATGTCTTCTCTTGTAGGACCAGAAGTAGCATTTTTACATCATATCCTGAAATAACTTGACTAACTAAATGGCAAGAGGTTGAAGTGTAGAGCTATAAAGTTTGTTTAAAAGGCTTATAATGAAAAGTAAAATTAGTGTCAGAGTATGTTCTTTATGTGCTCATTTATTAACATGTAGAGGCGTTATTTGTATATTTGTAGTCAAAGGACTGATTCATGTGTTTGGAATTAGGAGAGGAACATCTCTCTTCTTAATACATAGAAATATCTTCTTCTTAATACATCATATTTCACAAAACCCCTTTTAATTCCTCAGCAGGTTTGCGATAAATTAGAGCTATTGGAACTAATTTAGAAACTATGCAAATCATAGATAAGCAACAAAAGACTTTTCTGTACACCCAGATAAACAAGGCACTACGACCCTAAGCATTCCCAAGAGCCTTAATACTGGCAAATCCTTTTACTGGTGACTGGTTAACTCCTTATCTGGTTTTCTATAGTGAATACGATCAGATCCTCTAACTCTTCTCTGCTCTCCAATGCTGTCCTTGCCTTTCTCTCTTTAGGCGTCCCATTTCTGATCTCATTGAGATAAATCAGGTATTCCAGAAAGGAATTCCTCAAAAGCTTCCTTTTCACTTTAGAATTTCTATGAAATAAATTATACTCATTTATTATTGGTAATCAATTAGCATATATTTTTTTGTAGGCAAACCATGTGTGTACTCTGCCCAAGATTTAGGGAAAGAAAGGGGGCAAATTCTTGATGGATTTCAGTGTGGTAGGTTTTTTGCCCTATGTTGAAGCCTTTATTTGCATCTGGTTTGTTCATATTGAAGCCCATGGTCCTTACTAAAAATATGACACTGATTTCTTGATTTTCTTGCTTTCTTTTACTTTGCAAGATACTTTCATAATGTGGCTTCTCTTGGGGGCTAACATACTTGGCTTTTAATTTTGTTTTCTTTAGATTTTGTCACATTTGGATTGGCTCAACCAGCTGGAAATCTATGAATAATAGCAGGAATAATTTCTGCTAATCTGTCTGCTTTCCTGTCCACAATAATGGGCTCGCAGCTCAGAGATTGTACACCCTACTTGCGTCCTACCCAAATTCTCCAAAAAGTCTGGGGATAAAAGTTTTATTCAATTGGTGCAAAAGCAATTGCAGTTTTTGCCATTATTTTCAATGTCAGAAAAACTGCAATTATTTTTGCACCAACCTAAATATATATCTATGTGAGAAACGGTGATGTGAACAAGGAGTACTATAAACAGTAAAATGGAGCATGAGGTATGGAGGCTAAAGCAACCCATATTTTAATGGCATTTTTGGTGTTATGGTTTGGTGAATTCTGGCAAGACAGATGGGAGATGAAACTGAAAAGGCAGCAGGAACAGATTGTGAAAGTCATCCATGCTCTGCTTTGGTAACCATGAGTGAGAAATAGGGTGAAAACCAGAAGAGTGTGATGTTATGGATATCAAGGCTTGAATAAATACAGGAAGCATAAGGTCTACAGCTATTAATTAATACAAGTCAGGTACTACTCATAGGCTAGATCTCATGGAATCCACACAGTAGTCCTGAGAAGTGGGTTTGTTTTTTTTTGTTTGTTTGTTTTTTGTTTCTAGATTATCATCTCTGTTTTACAGAAGAGGAATCTAAGGCTCATAGTGTGACGTAATTTGTCCAAACTCACTCAAACATTAAATGGGGGAGCCAAGAATAGAAACCATATTTTGGTTTCCAAAGATTTTCCACTTAGTCACCTTATTTTAAATACCATTTAGACTATAAATAATTATATAGAAATTTTTATAATAAGCATATACTTTTAAGGGTTACACTACTATATGTCATATATAGATTTTCCAAAGGATAAGAGATGTTTTCTTTCTTTCCTACTCTTCTGCATGTATTTCTCTCTCTCCCTCACCCACACACACACACATATTAGTGAAACTTCTGTGTTCCCCATATAGTAATGATAGGATTACAGTCTACTCAATAAGTACTGAGACATTATTTATTTATTTTGCTCAATATATTAATGAATGAGGCAAGATCTCATGAATTGTCTCCATGGTTATAGCATAAAATCAAACAAATATGAAACGTGACTGTGTATTCAAAGAATGTAGTTGTTGTGGTTCCAATGACATCAGGAGCAGTGGACCTGCACATTTGTTCTTGGCCAGTGTTCAGAAGTGTCAGTGTCTCATACAGTTTGGCTGTGTCCCTACCTAAATTTCATCTTGAATTGTAGCTCTTATAATCCCCATGTGTCACGGGAGGGACCCAGTAGGAGGTAATTGAGTAATGGAGGTGGATGGTCCTGTGCTGTTCTTGTGATAGTGAATAAGTCTCACGAGATCTGATGGTTTTATAAAGGGAAGTTCCCCTGCACACTCTCTCTTGCCTGACACCATGTGAGATGTGCCTTTGCTTCTCCTTCACTTTCTGCCATGATTGCGAGGCCTCCCCAGCCATGTGGAACTGTGAGTCCATTAAACCTCTTTTTCTTCATAAATTGCCGCATCTTGGTATTTCTTCAGAGCAGTATGAAAATGAACTAATACAGTAAATTGGTACCACAGAGAGTGGGTCACTGCTGTAAAGATAGCCAAAAAGGTGGAAGCAACATTGGAACTGGCTAACAGGCAGAGGTTGAAACAGTTTGGAGGGCTCAGAAGAAGATAGAAAAATGTGTGAAAAGTTGGAACGTCCTAGAGGCTTGGAGGGCTCAGAAGACAGGAAGATATAGGAAAATTTGGAACTTTCTAGAGACTTGTTGAATAGCGTTGACCAAAATGCTAATTGTGATATGGACAACAAAGTTCAGGCTGAGGTGGTCTCAGATGGAGATAAGAAACTTATTGGGGGCTGGAATAAAGGTCCCTCTTGCTATGCAAAGGGACTGGTGGGATTTTGCCCCTGTGCTAGAGATCTGTGAAACTTTAAACTTGACAGAGACGATTTAGGGTATCTGGCAGAAGAAATTTCCAAGTGGCAAAGTGTTCAAGAGGAAGCAGAGAATAAAAGTTTGAAAAATTTGCAGCCTGATAATGCAGTAGAAAAGAAAAACCCATTTTCCAGAGAGAAGTTCATGTCAGCAGCAGAAATTTGCATAACTAACAAGGAGCCAAATGCTGATCACCAAGACAATGGGGAAAATGTCTCCAGAGCATGTCAGAGATCTTCACAGCAGCCCCTCCCATCACAGGCCTGGATGCCTAAGAGGGAAAAATGGTTTCCTGAGCCAGGTCCAGGGTCCCCCTGCTGTGTGCAACCTAGGGACAAGGTGCCCTGTGTCCCAGCTGCCCCAGTTGTGGCTAAAAAGGGTCAAGGTATAGCTCAGGCCATGGCTCCAGAGGATGCAAGCCTTGGCAGCTTCCATGTGGTATTGAGCCTACAGGTGCACAGAAGTCAAGAGTCGAGGTTTGGGAACCTCCCCCTAGATTTCAGAGGATGTAGGGAATCACCTGGATGTCCAGGGATAAGTTTGCTGTAGGGTGGAGCCGTTATGGAGAACCTCTGCTAGGACAGTGTGGAAGGGAAATGTGGGGTCAGAGCACCCACACAGAGTCACCACTGGGGCACTGCCTAGGAGAGCTGTGAGAAGAGGCCCACCGTCTTCCAGACCCCAGATCCATCATCCTCCAGCCCCTAAATCCACTGACAGCTTGCACCATGCACCTGGAAAAGTTGCAGATCCTCAATGCCAGCCTGTGAAAGCAGCCAGAAGGGGGGCTGTAACCTGCAGTGCCACAGAGGTGGAGCTGCCCAAGACCATGGGAACCCATCTCTTGCATCAATGTGACCTGAATGTGAGACATGGAGTCAAAGGAGATCATTTTGGAGCTTTAAGATTTGCCTGCCCTGCTGGATTTTGGACTTGTATGAGGCCTGTAGCCCCTTTGTTTTGGCCAATATCTCCCATTTGGAATGGCTGTATTTACCCAATACCTGTCCCCCATTATATCTAGGAAGTAATTGACTTGTTTCTGATTTTACAAGCTAAGAGGTGGAAGGGACTTGCCTTATATCAGATGAAACTTTGGACTGTGGAATTTTGAGTTAATGCTGAAATGAGTGAAGACTTTGGGGGACTGGTGGGAAGGCATGATTGGTTTTAAAATGTGAGGACATAAAATTTGGGAGGGGCCGTGGGTGGAATGATGTGGTTTGGCTGTGTCCCTACCCAAATCTCATCTTAAATTGTAGCTCCCATAATCCCCATATGTCATGGGAGGGACCCAGTCAGAGGTAATTGAATCATGGGAGTGAGTTTTTCCTTGCTGTTCTCATGATAGTTAATGAGTCTCACAGGATCTGATGGTTTTATAAAGGGCAGTTCTCCTGCACACACTCTCTTGCCTGCTGCCATGTAAGATGTGTTTTGCTTCTCTTTTGCCTTCCACCATTATGGTGAGGCCTCCCCAGCCAGGTGGAACTGTGAGTCCATTAAACCTCTTTTTCTTTATACATTACCCAGCCTTGGGTATTTCTTCATACAGTATGAAAATGGACTAATACAGTGTCATTAACAGCAAAGCTGATACTGAAGTGTCTGCTCTATGAATTTATTGGCACGCAAACTCCTGGAAAGTACCTGATTTAGTTGTCCACTCAAAACCAATAAAAATCAATTGTTTTCCTAATCATGAATGAGATATAGCATAGTAGAATGACTGACCTTTTCTTAAAAATAACTAACCACATTCTTGCTTAATTTTGCAAATTACCACATTTAAGGAACTAGATTATATATATCCTCTGCCTTCAAAACAGGCACAATAAAAATTTTGCACATAAAGATAAATTAATGCATTTAAAAGTGTTTTAAATAATAAAATTATAATTCTTACATTTTTCATTGATGTTTTAATTAATCACTACATTCAAACTTTAGAGATAAAACTCATAGACTTTGTTGCAAATGCACTTAACATTTTTCTGATGAGAAATGTATTTTTAAATAGGCAGGTCTGATGTTTAAAATTGAGAATATACAGCTGTTAATTATATTAGCTCTTTTCCTCTATTCAGTAGCATTTTATCAACCATATTATGGGTTTATAACCACTTTTGCTGCATAATAAAGCTTATTATACTTACTCTTATTGACAATCACTTAAATGGAAATTATACTACTTTTAGAAAGCATTCAATACAATTAAGAATTCAGGAATAATGAAGGTAATTCTAAGTATTGTTCTGCTGAGTGCATAATTTGACATTTGTGTAGAGTGCACTTGGCACCTTTGGGTCAGTCGCTAGTACTTTAAAATGTATATTTAGCATGCCTCTTTCAGATACCTTCCCGTTTTTGAATGGATAGGAAACAGCATCACATAAAGGAGACTAGCAGAGAATGAATCAGATCCAGAGTCAAATCAGTTTGAAAGCACTTATTCACTCAAGTTGGCAATGCCACCTTAGGAACTGTAGTGTAAATTAATACCTGCATTTTATGTACTTTTTTTGAAATATTTGATATTGGATATTTAAAATAAATATGTAGATATATGTGAATGTATATTTAACTTAAGGCTTATAATAAGCAAGTAATGTGAGTCATGTACTTCTGAGGGATACTACCAGGTAGCTACAGGCTACTTTTGAGGTACTCAAGGCTATCCTTATGGAGTAAGAAGAATTACTAAGGATATATTCATCTCTTGGAGACTCTACTCTTCGTGTAAACCATTTACAATGATCCATCTCAAATTTTAGCATCGTGGCAACAAAAGGCAGGCAATGGGAAATCTTAGTATCCATTTAATTGTTCATAACTGAAGTTAGTATTGTAATATTACCTCAAAACATTATTTGTCATGGTTTGGGAGCTGAGTTATGCATAATACCATACACTTGTCCACATTCCTTAGTGTTGTATGTGTAGATAGAACAAGCAGTGAGAAAGGGAGTAGAGTTCACATGAGACCGCTCTGTGTTCTGATATAATCATCTGCTCTGTATTCTTTGTCCTAGCCCTGTGAAAAGCTGTTTGTAATGGCACCTTCATCCAACAAAGAGCATTATTTTCATGGTTAATCTGTTCAAACAATTCATAGTCTCTATTACAAGGTAGAATGTTTCATTTATATTTAACAAAAAATATAATACAGGTATGTCATAATAAACTATAAACATACGATGTTCATAACTAGAAGTTATTCATTATTTACTTGTAGCAACATGGTGGAGTTTAAAATTTGCATAGAAATGCAAAAGCTGAGAAACAGTTAAGGTAATATTTACCACATCTTCCCAGATTATTAAAATTATAGTACTTTTAACACCAGGTAGCAGAATAAAAGAGTTAACCACAGATGTAGTTTTTCTTTTTTTTTTTTTTTTTTTTTTTTTTTTTTTGAGACGGAGTCTCACTCTGTCGCCCAGGCTGGAGTGCAGTGGCCGGATCTCAGCTCACTGCAAGCTCCGCCTCCCGGGTTCCCGCCATTCTCCTGCCTCAGCCTCCCGAGTAGCTGGGACTACAGGCGCCGCCACCTCGCCCGGCTAGTTTTTTGTATTTTTTTAGTAGAGACGGGGTTTCACCGTGTTAGCCAGGATGGTCTCGATCTCCTGACCTCGTGATCCGCCCGTCTCGGCCTCCCAAAGTGCTGGGATTACAGGCTTGAGCCACCGCGCCCGGCCAGATGTAGTTTTTCTAATATCCTTCTTTTTCTTTTCTCTAACCTCATCCTCTTTGGAATCTGTGAAGTTGGTTGGAGAACCTCTGCCTTCCTTAGAGATTTTTCATTTTAAAGGAAATTCCAATGTCCTGTCCTCTTTATCTCCCTTACTGGTTGTGAGCACCTTCCTGATTGCTGTTCTTCAGAGAACTCCTAGAAGGTAGATGCCCGTGCAGTCTACTGCTACCTTAGGACCGCTTAGTACAGCCCTCTCCATCTCGTCTTCCTCAGACCCACCGTGGCTACCCAGTTTCTCACCTATTTGTAAATATGAACTGATTACTCAATAAATTACCTAGCCATTAGTTATTGATAAGTGTTGCTGTCTGCAATTTGGACATTTCATATTAGATAGGTGATATTTAAATGTGTGCTTTATGCTTATAAAGGGTGTTATTAGGAATCAAAATGCATTTACTTTTCTTCAAGTTAAAAAGAAAAGACTAATGTGTGCAATTAAATTAAATGTTTTTTCTGTTTAAAAATTTCTGTTCAACTTAAAACCAACTTTATTATTTCAATTCTTCATTTAAACATTTTATTAAATGTATTGAATTGTTTTCTCTTCATGTCCTTAATTTTATGTAATTTAATTATTTAAATTTATTTATTTATTTATTTATTTATTTTTTGAGGCGGAGTCTTGCTCTGTCGCCAGGACTGGAGTGCAGTGGCCGGATCTCAGCTCACTGCAAGCTCCGCCTCCCGGGTTTACGCCATTCTCCTGCCTCAGCCTCCCGAGTAGCTGAGACTACAGGCGCCCGCCACCTCGCCCAGCTAGTTTTTTTGTATTTTTAGTAGAGACGGGGTTTCACCGTGTTAGCCAGGATGGTCTCGATCTCCTGACCTCGTGATCCACCCGTCTCGGCCTCCCAAAGTGCTGGGATTACAGGCTTGAGCCACCGCGCCCGGCCAATTTATTTAACCTTTACCTGTATCCTGAACATTTTTAGTTTTTTCAACCGGATAGAAACCAATATAAAATATTCTTTTGTAATACTGTTTTCAGAATTTCAGCAGGCTTAAAATTCATCAGTTTAATGCTTGAAAGTTATTTAAAGATGAATATTATTATAAAGAATATTAGAGAACTTATTCAAGCTCTTACTATTTTTTCTTATTTTTTTTTAATTTAACACTATGTAGACATGGTCAGTTTATTTATTTATTTATTTTCTTCAATTTTTATTTTTAAGTTCAGGGGTACATGTGCAGGATGTGCAGGTTTGTTACATAGACAAATGTGTGCCATGGTGGTTTGCTGCACAGATAAACTCATCAGGTAGGTATTAAGCCCAGCATCCATTAGCTATTCCTGATGCTTTCCCTCCTCGTGCTCCCCACTGACAGACCCCAGTGTGCGTTGTTCTCCAGCATGTGTCCATGTGTTCCCATCGTTCAGTTCCCACTTATAAGTGAGAATATGTGTTTGTTGTTTGGTTTTCTGTTCTTGCATTAGTTTGCTGAGCATAATGGCTTCCAGCTCCATCCATGTCCCTGCAAAGGACATGATCTCCTTCCTTTTTATGGCTGCATGGTATTCCATGGTGTATATGTACCACATTTTCTTTATCCAGTCTATCGTTGATGGGCATTTGAGTTGATTCCATGTCTTTGCTATTGTGAATAGTGCTGCAGTGAACATACATGTGCATATGTTTTTATAATAAAATAATTTACATTCCTTTGGGTATATGCCCAGTAATGGGATTGCTACGTCAGTGGTATTTCTGCTTCTAGAAATCACCACAATGGTTAAACTAATTTACATTTCCACCAACAGTGTAAACGTACTCCTTTTTCTCCACACTCTTGCTAGCATCTGTTGTTTCTTGACTTTTTAATAATCGTCATTCTCACTGGTATGGTACACTGAGATGGTATCTCATTGTAGTTTTGATTTGCATTTCTCTAATGATCAGTGATGTCAAGCTTTTTTTTTCGTGTTTGTTGGCCGCATGAATATCTTCTTTTGAGAAGTGTCTGTTTATGTCCTTTGCCCATTTTTTAATGGAGTTGTTTTTTTTTTTTCTTGTAAATGTGTTTAAGTTCCTTGTACACTCTGGATATTAGTACTTTGTCAGGTGGACAGTTTGCAAAATTTTTCTCCCATTCTGTAGGTTGTCTGCTCACTCCGATGATAGTTTCTTTTCAAGCTCTTACTTTCAAAATAAAAGTGTCATCTATTTGCATTATGGTGGTTCCTACTGGATGAAAACATAACTTTAAAAACCATAATGCGTCCTCTTGGTAATTAGGTATCCTAACAATATGTATAAAAAATGAGTAATACATGACATAGACAACATGGGCTGACTAATGAATAAGAATTGGCTATGAGCAAAATTGAACAAAGAAGGGCATTTCATATTTATAGTCAATAGAATTTCAAGTAATGCCTGAAGAAGCTGTGTGTTACAAAGGGCTTCACAGACTTACAAGGATATGAAATCCTCAAGTGGCTACTCAGTCTCTCCTCACTTAAGGAAGGCTGCTCAAATGGTGTACTGACCAGCGTGTATCTCTCTGTCCTAAAACACACCAAAAGCACCAAGTGTGTGGGGTTAGCAAATGATACAGCTTGCTATAATGGATGATCACAACAACTGTTAGATTTTTTATGATTTGGAAATTAGGATAAAAATGAGTTGATTAGTTTGAAATATGTGGAACTGAACTTTCCAGAAGTCTTTTCATGTTAGTACTTGGTGCTTAACTATGTGGAATGCTATCAGCTACCTGCCTCCTTTTGTCAGGTCCTACAGGATCTTTCTCAGCTGAAGAGTGCCACCTGGACTAAGGTGACACCCCACCAGGCAAGTCTGCATCTTTTAACTGATTAAGGCATGTTTAGAGGACTACACATTTCAGCCTGATAACCAGAAACTTTGAAAGGCAATCCAGAGCTCCCAGCCTCGTTGACTAAGTCCTCATTGGGCTGGCATAGCTGTTCTAATTCATTCTGTTCTTCATTTGGTTCCATCTCCATTTCTTACATGTGTTACTCCCTAATAATCTTCTTAAACTCCAAACTGTCTGCTTCTAGAAAACTCAACCTGTGACAATTAGGTATTGAATATGATACATGTAGGATCCCCACTGATGTCTAAAGTAGGTTTTTTTTCCAGTAGCTCAAATGTATCACAGATGAGGATGTCAATTTCTCCATCCATACATACACTCAAGTTGCAGTCTTTTTTACATGCTGTATGCTTGTCTTTGCATTTAAGGGGCTAGACAGATTGAGTAAGATATTTATGTGCAAGATAATTATGACAAAGGGTAGAAGTAAAGAGACCAATGAATAAGCTTTTCCAGGTTGATGCTGTACACATGTGCAGAATTAGAGTGGTGGTTGTTAGAATGAAAATAAAACTGTGAATGGGAAAGAAGTGATTTTGATGGAATAAATATTAGGACATGGTGATTGATAGCAAGTCAAACATCAACAACCCTGTGAAATTAAAGAAAATAAAAAGCATATATGCATGTCAATTTTGTGTTCCACTTTCACAAATCAATCTTTACAGCTTACTCTGTTTTGTGTAATTGAATATTTATTAACATTTATTTGTTAAAAAATACCCTATATTCTACTAAAAATATAGACCTTGTAGTGATTGGTAAAACTGCCAACCTTCTAAGTCAATTTATTGAAATGGGCATGCAAATTCATTATGTTTTATAATTTTTTTAACGCCTCTCTTTCCTCCCATCATCACCCTCTGTTATTCTCTTGGCAACTGTTTTCCTCAGGCTTATTACAATGTAAACATTTTGTTTCCCAATTGCTAAATCTGGAAGCAAATGTTAACCCCATAATCTTAATAATATTCTATGTAATTGTGAAAGTCAGTCTCCAACAGAACCAACCTAAGTGTTTGTAGCCAGAACATGGATGTTTATGATCTTTTCTAGTAGTTTGCTGGACATGGCACTTTCCTATTACTACTGGATAAGTCTACATAAAGAAGCATCAATGGCAGGAAGTGGGATTTAATTCTTCCATGCTGAAATGCAAATAGTACTTCAGAATTCTCCTTTAAGGTTTGAAGTGATACCTGACTTCCATGAACGTTAAATGATTTTTATTTCAGTCTTGCATAAATTAATGAAATATTAGCATGGTTTATTTTATACTACATTCAAACTGAAGACCTGTGATTTCATTCTTTTCAATTCCTGCATGCTTTTGCAAGCTCAAACCATTTGCTAGCCACTCTACGTGAAAATACTTATATTTTATTACCTGTTTTTTGAGAAAACATATCACCAAACATTACTATAAATTCAGATAAACTCTAAAGTAAAATGTAATTGTACTACCTCTTAGAGTATATAATGACATATGTAAAGTCATTTTAAAAGACGTCTTAAAAATTATTTATCAAACTTACTGTTTTGCAGGTATACCCTCAGCTGCTTTGTAAGAGTCTGCAGCCTAGAAATTGGGAACCATTTTCATAGATTACAGAAACAGTAGTTTTACCATTCCGAGTCTGTTACTAATAATGCAGAGTTATATTTTGGATGGATTTTATTGACATCTCATTTGAAAGGAACAATGCAACACAATATGTGAACTTTATTAAGTTCACACGTCTTTCTATTATTGCCCTTGTATCCAGTGGGAACATTATAAAAGAGATCGTCTAACTCTGGAATATTCAATGAGATAAGAGAGTATTTTATGCTGTGTTGAATATATTGTAGTTCCTAAATGATTTCTTTTGCCCTTCCCTTTTGAACCATTTTCTTATTGCCTGGAGTCCCCAGCTGAGGCAGTCACCCATATGCAATCATATTCCCTTTGAAAGTGATGTCACATCGTCACCTAACTTCCTAATTTCCTATGCTCATTTCATCATGTCTTAGTTGATCTCTAATAGCTGAGCCCTTGCTTAAATATTAATACCTAATCTTCAAGCTACTAATTTATAATCAACAAATATTCTTTTGGATTGTACTGCTCTAACTAATGAGAATACATATTTCATAGTAGGATTTCAGACCATTGGCCAGACATTTGGGAAAATAATTTTAACAAGTATTCCTATCAGAGGAAGTTTCACCATTATGCAGAGTTGATGTCCTTCAACTTTTAAGGCCAGTTCTGACCTTGTTTTTGTGTTATTCTTTGTTTGTAAAAAAATCAGAATGGAGTCATTTCAAAGTATAACTATTCCTTTTTTATTATGATATATATGTATATATGTGTATATATATCATAATAAAAATATATGCATATATCATAATATATGTATATTTGTATATAATAATAAAAGTATATGTGCATATATCATAATAAACATATATAATATATCATAATAAATATATATAATAATATATATACACACACATATATATGGATATATATCCTGAAATCTCCTAAGAGATATAAGGAAAAGAGCCTGTAAAAAGCATGGTTTGGATACGTCATTCCTGTCTTATAATGTCAATAAAATGCACTATACTATTCTTGGAACGAAAATGAAAATTATCTTACTATTTTATGTGAGTTCGTATCATCATGTCAGAGTTTTAGTGTTTGGTTCCATCCAGGCTGCAAATATTAAACCATATAGTGTATGTAATAGCTAGTGCCTATGCTCTAAGTTCTGTGAAATTAACCTTCAAGTATATAAGCATGCAAACAGCAGAACAGCTAATGATTAGAAATAATTTTTCTTTGTAAGGCATTGCTGTACTTATTGCGTTACAGGTCAAGGCATGATATTTAGCAGTTCTACTCTTCGAGGTAAAGACACAGCTATTTAATATGTTAATCTCTTTCTGATTAAGGTTTAGATTCCTTCTGTGTATTTTTAGAATATAATAAATGTATATGCCTTCATAAAAACATAAACATAAGGTTTATATATTAATAATGTGTATATCTATGCATACACACAAATATGTTTGCTATGATTTGGATATGGTTTGTTTGGCCTTGTCAAATCTTATGTTGAAATTTTATCCCCAGTATTGGAGATGGGGCCTAATGCGAGTTGTTAAGGTCATGCGTTGGTTTCCTCATGAATGACTAGGTGCTGTCCTTCAGGTAATGACTGAATTCTTGCTCTGTTAGTACCCAGGATAGTTCCTACGTGGGCTGATTCTTAAAAAGAGCCTGGCACCTCACTCCTCTCTCTCTTCCTTCCTCTCTCACCATGTGATCTGTACACACTGGCTCTCCTTTGCCTTCCACCATGAATGGAAGGAGCCTGAGGCCCTCACCAGAAGCATATACTGTTTTCATGCTTTTTGTACACCCTGCAGAACCAATTTCGTGCCCTAAAATAGACTTTAGGTTCTAAATTCCCCTAAGTCCAAGGAAGTATGTTTCACATATGAATGTCTTCCATTGATTTGTACCACAGCAGAGTAAGATAAAGGAAGATAATTCTTCTTCAGATCACATGAGAGATCCATAGATATTCTTCAAATATAGAAATATATATTCATTTAGCAATTCTATAAGTGTATATTAATTCTTTTCACATGAGACATCTCATTGGTAGTATGCCTTTTTTCTCTGGAAATGATGCTGTAGTTCAGGTAAAACATTTTTGAAATCTCAAAATCTCTCTTTAGGGTCTATTTTCACAATTTTAAATTGTGTTAACCTCAATTAATATACATCAGTATATGTTTTATTTGTAATTCAGTGATTTTATGAGAAAATATAACATGTGTTAATGCAGTTTCAAATGAAGTTTCCAGGAAGGAATTGTGACAAAAAGTAAAATTAATCACCTCTAAAATATGTTTATACTTAGAAAAATTATATTTTGTGTATATATACATGTACACACACACACACAGAAATACATGGACATTGTCTTAATCTGTTTGTGTTTTTATAAGAAACACCTGAGGTTAGGTAATTTATATAGAGATTTATATGGCTCATGGTTCTGCAGGGTGTACAAAAAGCATGGAAACAGTATATGCTTCTGGTGAGGGCCTCAGACTCCTTCCATTCATGGTGAATAAAGTTACATATGAAATATTTTGCTAACAGTTATTTAAATTGAGAAAAAATGTGAATAGGTATGGATAAACACATCAGAATGGTTGCTCAAGGAAGTTTGTTTTGTATAATAAGTTTCCCTGATGGAAATATAGTCATCTGAATTTATTCTATTGATTTTAAGTCTTTACCTAAATGCTATATGAATTCTGTAAGCACCTGTTTTTTATGGTGATGGGGGTGGTCATTGGTTTCACAATTTAAAGCATGTTCAAAATACCAACCCAACATCTTTTCCTCTCCTTCTCCTGTTGTTCACTTTATTCAAACCTATATATAGAAATATGGTTCATTAATCAAAAGCAATGTTAGCATTAACCTCTTCTTTTAACCCTTCATAGCTACTGCCAGTGTTAACCAACATATAATTTTTTTTCTAGCTGCTTTGCGAAAAAAGTTTAGTCAGATAACTGTAGTAAGACTAGAGAGACATGTTTCTATAAACCTGGAGGCTTTCTTGCTCTGCCAATTTCTCTGTGAATTAAAATCATGCTCAATAAGATTGCTTTTGGAATGTAAGATCTCCCTTGAAATAGTATAGATGGGAGCAGAACTTTAGTAAAGATGATAAATATATCATAATATTTTTTATGATGTTGACATATGTTTGACATGCCATCACAGTATTTTGTGTTGTAGTGAAAAGTGCTAAAATATTATAAATACAAGACCAGTTGTCACTGAGATTTAACATGAAGCTTCAAAGTTTTATTCCTAAAAATTGGTCAGACAAGCATAAAATCTCTCAGCCTCACTAATGATGTGGAAAGAATTAGTGATATGTGATTAGAGTATTAATTATTCACTAGCTAATGACAGAGAGATGAATTGTGAGACTTTTCGCACCTTATTTAATGAATTGTATGTGGTCATCATACCATTCAGTATCAAAATATGAAAGACTAGTGAGGATAGGGATGTACACATGGTCTCCACGTTTCATCCACAGAGTACTTACTAATTTCCAAAAGAGAAATTTCCAGCATAGGAAAATCTGTAGAGACAGATTAGTTGTTTTCAGGGGCTGGGGGTGGAGTGGAGTTGCAAATGGAGAGTGACTGTTAAGCGGTAGAGGGTTTCATTTAAGGACGATGAAAATTTTCTGAAGTTAGATAATGGTGATGGTTGTCCAACTCTGTGATTATATTTTTAAAAAACACTGATTTGTACATCTTTAAAAGATGAATTTTAGAGTATGTAAATTACATTTCTAATGCTGCTGTAAAAAGAAATGAAGACATCCGGTGAACACCACCACAACCAAATGACCAAACGCAGTATTTCTTATAACAGGAAGCACGGCCACAAATAGTACAAGCCCATTTACATTTTCATTAACATTCACATCATATCTTCGACCCTCTTATTACCAGGAATACTCATTCTGATTTTTACCCAGTAGAACTATTTTAAATCACACATGCCTGAGGTAACTATTTAAATCTTATAATGGAATTGAAACTCGTAATATCAAAGGGGCTTTTCATCTCATTGTTACTGTAATACTGAGTATTTTTTAGAACAATTCATCTGTCAGTAACCATTTGTGTCTGTAGGCATTGGCATAGGGATTTCATAAATATTACCATTGTTCCCTGATGAAGTAACACAAATTGCTCTATTTCCCCAGAAATATTTTTATTAAAATGTAAGCTCTTGCTACTACCAACTGTATGTCTGTTTTTTCTGTTTTAATATATTTTTAATAGTAATATAGATGAGTGAAGTGTCCATAGTTCCATGCCATATTACTTGTCTGATTTCTGTATTATATGCTCTATGAAAAGAATGTGGTCAAGTCAGTTTTGTACATGTTGGCTATTTTTTTTTTTTTTTATACTTTAAGTTCTAGGGTACATGTGCATAACATGCAGGTTTTTTACATATGTATACCTGTGCCATGTTGGTGTGCTGCACCCATCAACTCGTCAGCACCCATCAATTCATCATTTATATCATGTATAACTCCCCAATGCAATCCC